>NC_054704.1:22855106-23030106 GCF_016097555.1 Gigantopelta aegis
TGACCTATTTCGCACAATAGCTGAAATGGAGGGGTCCTAAACTGGCATTCAATTTAATTAAGTGGCTATGGGATGTTTCATATGACCCCTCCACACGCACGCACGCACACACACAATCGCGCACGCACACACACACTCGAGACATACCAAACAACCTTTAATAAACTTTAATTACCCGCTTCCGTCCTTATTTATCTTGGTCACTTGTAGATGCATCTCTAAGACTTTAAAAGCCACAATGCTAGAAGAAACCTGAATACACAGACGTAGGTGTAGCGGTGATACGAGCGGCGTCAGAATGTTACAGTATCAAAGACGAACATACTAACATCAATGCCAATATAGTATATACATCTAGAAGTTCTGACACTGTAAAATATAATTTAGACAATCACATAATCAATCAGTTAATTTTGAAAGTGAATATTTTCGTATGAAAATTATAGACCTTACCGTCAAAACAAACATTACGGGAGTGATTATTACTCCCCAAACTAACATTATGGGGAGCTATTTAAGATATTACTATATTGAGCACTGATGTTTAATCCTTTTGTAGGTTTTTTTTTAATACATATATTAAGGGGAGCTAAAAAAAACTAAAAAAACACAAGCCCGCCCCCCCCCCCCCCCCCCAAAAAAAAATTAATTAAAAAAACCAAAAAACTAATATTTCAAAGTCTTTGAGCTATACTGGACTAGTCCCAAGGGAATGCTGGGGAGCCAGAGTGACATAGTGTCGAATTATGAAATTGTCCTACACTATTTTAGGTGTCTATGGCCGAGGTGTCTGTTAAGGCGCCACTGACTGTCCAGGTTAGGGACATGGCATGTGGTGCTGCTGTCTCTCGACTGCCCGTCAGTTTGTCAAAGAAAGACGATACCAACCAGTGGGAAACTATCGAAGAAGGGTACGCATGTGTTTATGATAGTAAGCTCTAGATGATTTGTGTTAACTTAGGTAACCAATGACGAATCTAGGATTTACGATGAATGGGTACATAATTCTAAAAAGGATACGGCTATTTATATGATAATAAGCATCTAGATGAATTTTGTTAACTTTGGTAACCAATGGCGAATCTAGGATTTCCGAGGAATGGGTACAAGAATTCTAAGAAGGGTACGCCTATTCATATGATAGTAAGCTCTAGATTTTTGTTAACTTTGATAATCAATGACGAAATTCGTTGAATCTAGGAATGGGTACACGAATTCTAAAAGCGGACCCTTGAAAGCCCAAGATCCATGTCGGTGTGTGGAATGAAAATACATGTATAATAATACACAGTGATAGAAGTATACAATCTAGTGGCTAATTTGTCCCATCCAAAGCATCCCAGTGTTTATATACACAAACTCTACGTCTAAACAAACAGTCGAAAATATAAAATCTACCTATAATGATCCATGTAATTTTAAAATGGGCGTTTGGGGGTAAGGGACCTGCCAGGTTTCCCCTCTTAGCCCCCCCCCCCCCCCCCCCCCCCCCCCCATGAAACAGGTCTGAGAAGAAAACTGCGTATCTTTTCAAAATTAAGTTACGAGTACGTGCATGATGAATCACGAGGTTGTAAAATACTTTGAAATATTAGAGTTTGTCCACCGAGAAGAGTACCTTTTAAACATGTTGTTGTCAGTCCTTAATAACTATAAAAGCTGTTTTATTATTTTTAATTTTTAGTAAATATTTATATTTATTTAAATGCATGAATGAATGAATGAATGAAAGTTTAACGACACTCGAACACAAAAATATATTAGTTATTGGATGTCAAACAATGGTAAACATTTATAAATTTATTATCAACTACAATATAAAAATTACAATGTTAAACAGTGTGTACAGAGCTGTGCAAAGTATAAATATCACAAGTATATTAAGTTTGAGTTGATGAATATTACAAGTATATACAATTTTGACAAAAGTCAACATGTACATTTTTAAAAAATCAGCTGAGGGTACGATTGAAATTAGGGTATCACATTTTGTGTTCTAAATATATATCTTTCCTAATCAGTTCAAAATTATTACTCCACCAAAATGTGGTGAACCGTCCATGTACACTTTATTTATTTATTTATTAATTTCTTAATTAATTATTTTATTTGTTTATTTAATTAATTAATTTATTAATTAAATTTATTTATTTACTAATACCACTCGAGTATTGCAGGATAACAACTTCTGACGGGGTGGTATCGATGATGCAGACAAAATCTTTGAAACAGGACTCACTGTACAAGCTGCGTGCGCAAACATCTTCGTATTTTGGCAATATGGGATCCAAATCCTCGTTTCCTTTCATTGAGGTAAGTTACATCATCACATCATACAATATATTAGCAGTGCCATTTATCTCAATAACCATTATATTAAGATATTGATACAGCTACATGTATGTTGATATCATTTAAATAAACAATAACCATATTTTATTTAACTGCACGAAAATCCCAAACTGCGAAAATTTTAAACATTTATCACTTTTATCACAATTTCGACCCTACGTTTTGGGATGTCGCCTTTATTAATTTTGTTTTCTTTTTTAAAAACAAACAACTGGTATGTACATCTTTTAAATATTATATGGCCAAATTTTAGTCAAAAGCAGGCTTTGTAAATTGAGCTCACCCTTCCAAAAACACACATTGTTTTACAGCCCTGTAACTCGCATAAAATATATAATGTTTATGTTTGTTTTACTTTACTTTACGCCAAGAAACATTTAAAAGTATTTGAAATAGTGTATTATGAATGCGCTGTGAGACACCATGTAGCGGGTTTCCTGTCTACATCCAATAGACCGATTATGTATCCATCAGTCCCCTACTGGTGTCGTTAAACAAAACAAACTATAACCATTTAACCAACGCCTAAAATATTTATGAATACTCACGGTAATTATGTAAAGCATTTGAGCTTTCACGTCAAACTAATAACAAAATTAACGTGGACTCGTGTTTTAGCTATATAAAAGCTGCCAATCCCTCTCCCCCAATTTAGATTTGTTATTGTCAATCTTGCATACATCTATTAAAGATAAAATAATTCACTATGTATTATATAAAATTGAAATAGGTCACGTGACTGTACACACGTATTTGCCGATTGTTTTTTCCAGGTTGTGTTCGAAATCGACAATGATCGTCCAAATATTTTCATTTTGTTGAACATCAGCCCATTTGGATATAACGTGACTGTTGAAATATGAATACGCCTTGGAAATGTCGACCATCTTATACAAATTGAATTAATGTATTAATTTAAGACATGTGCATATCTGGTTTAGGGTATATAGTTTGCATATTCCACTGGTAGGGGTGTGGTGTTTTGCAGTATACCAGGTTTGATATCCAGGTGTGCTCTAGTGGTGTCGTTACACAAAACAAACTTTTTTATATTCCTCTATGAAGAACTATGGACGAAACAAGGGTATAAGAGAACTTTTCAAATAGTTAAAAGAAACCTCACTTTTCAAGTGTCATTGCATGAGCCGAATGCATAACTCGACTTTAGAAATGTGATTTAAAGCACCAGAGAACGATCCTGGAAATTTAAAAATTAAATACATGGAACTTTCAGTACTTGTATTGATCAATTTCGTTTTTCAAACCCTCCTTTTAAAACTCCACACATACACTGTGGAATGACTTACTTGGGTTTTAATGATAAACGCGATTGCAGTGTTTATTTTATTCTTCTACAAGAGAATAAATAAACCTTGAATATTTTTTTTATCTTTGACTGAATTATACCATTTTCCAACAAGTGGTAAACGTCTTTCAATAAAAGCAAATAATTAAAAAAAGGCAATAGACGTCTTAGGCAGAAGTTTATAACGTTGGTACATGAATAGTATTAAACAATACATACAGTATATATAGTAGTATTTATCACTTTCATAAATAGCAATAATGATGAACCCCAAAACCTTTTCTTTTTTTTCAAAGCAAAAATAAAATAAAATAAAATACATATTAAACAAAATTCCACACTATAATTTTACAATCATGATGAATATGATAATCACTGCAGTTGATTTGATATTTTAAAAGTAAAACATCATTAGAAAAATAGTGTCATATCAGTTATAACAGCTAAAACAACATTCAGAATACAGACACCTCCATCCTTACAACACTGGTATAACCAACTTTTGGATTCCAGAAAATCAGTAGCAGGGCCACTTAAGGTGGTCTTCGCTCTGGTCGCCAACTAAACTCGTCAACAAAAATTCGAAGTCCTAAAACCCCCAGTGTTTAGCAAACGAATATAATGCATTTATTGTTTATTAGTGGGGAACATGCAACATCTTAGTCAGCTAAATATCTCGTTGGAAGATTACCATATAGATGATGCATGTTGGTGTACTTCTGAATACTGTAGGTAATCTTTTCGAATGTTGCACCCCCTTCCAAGCAAAAATGCAGCATTCACCACTAAAATCATATTAAAAAAAAAAGAGTTAATTTAATTACAGAAAGAAAGAAGTGTTTTATTTAACGACACACTCAACACATTTTATTTATGGTTATATGGTGTCAGACATATGGTTAAGGACCACACAGATTTTTTTTAGAGGAAACCCGCTGTTGCCACATAGGCTACTCTTTTACGACAGGTAGCAAGGGATCTTTTATTTGCACTTCCCACAGGCAGGACAGCACAAACCATGGCCTTTGTTGAACCAGTTATGGATCACTGGTCGGTGCAAGTGGTTTACACCTACCCAATGAGCCTTGCGGAGCACTCACACAGGGTTTGGAGTCGGTATCTGGATTAAAAATTCCATGCCTCGACTGGGATCCGAACCCATTACCTACCAGCCTGTAGACCGATGGCCTGCCACGACGCCACCGAGGCAGGTCTAATTTAATTACAGATGCTCTGTGTTAGACAGATCCTCAAAGATATGAAGCAAACAATCTGTTTTCTCAGACTGTTTCTTGGGTTTACCTGCAACAGATTTGATGGAAACCAGGCTCAACAAGTATGCAAGGATGATAAAAAAAAAAAACCTCATGATAACAATTTAAAAAGTATGTGTACACTTAATGCATAAAGTAGGCATGCTTAACACTGAAAATCAAAATAAAATGGTACGTTTAAGATATTTCTTTTTCATTTTACCAATTCCGTCACATTTCTAGGTTATTAAGGAATATTCCTAACTTTGTAGCCATTGTAACATTTACAGTTAATAACATCTTTTCCTTTTCTTTTTTTAATGAATATAATTACAAATTAATTGCATTCTTTATGGATATGCCCCTTTAATTATTTTGAAATAAAAAATAAAAACATAACAACCACTCTGCTTATATCTAATTAAGATTCAAACATACTCTCCTGGGCACCACACCTAGGCTATCTAGGATGCCTGTTCAGGACAGTGGGTTAATATTGCTAATGGTTAGTGAGAACAACGTCAACGTAGTTGCCTTACACTTCTCAACAGTCATTAAAACTCATTATAGGTGCAAGGGCGATGCAGACGGTACGGCCGGTACCACTTTTCAAAGAGGTAGGGCATGGCCATACCACTTTTGTGTGTGTGTGTGTGTGTGTGTGTGTGTGTGTGTGTTATATTTATTGTATCTGTGAAAATATCCTTACAAGTCATTTGAAAGGCGAGTCTGGCAACCACGAGCCATACCACTATTTTTTACACCATGCCGCCCCTGAGGTGTGCATGTATCAGGGTATGAACCCAATACCTACTAGCCTTAAATTCAATGCCTTAACTTCTACACCACCGAGGCCACATTTATGCTGCATAATTATAATATATTCTGGATTGATATCTGCATAAAAATAGCTCATCCTTATTTTCTAATAATAATATCTGAACAAAATATATGTTAAAGGCATAAATTGAGCACCTCTTGCTACCATATATAGGTGGTCAATGGGATAAAGTTTGAAAAGCATTTTAAAAAATAAAACTAATAATTACTATAACAATGGAACTAGGAATATTTCAGCTAGACTAGCTAGTACCATTATACCACCTGAGGAGATTGGTCTGACAAGATGAGAACAAATTCGTGTGTACCAAGTATCGTTTTGCTTCATACACGTATGGTATGCCACTACAACTAGCATGACTATTTTTGTGCTGAAATAAGGTAGTTAAACACACCCAAACAACATGTGTAGAGTCCTGGGCCCAATTTCACAAAACATTGGAAGTCTAGTTTTCCACGTAAACGTAAATCTATGACTAAACCACAAATTTTATTACTATTATAGTACAACAAATACAGTTAAAAGTACACATATTCCATTTATTTTTGGCCTTAAAATGCTCTATCTTCTGTAATGATATAGATGCCAAACACTTGTAAATGTATGCCGGTATAACTGCTAGTTTCAGACGTAAACTTACGATGTTTTGTGAAATAGGCCCCTGTTTATTTTTATTTTTTCAAGGATCAGATGTATCTATGATGTGTATGTTGATTGAATCGTTGCGTACATAGGAATTCTATGTATTAGTCATGCCATCCATGAAATCTGACTTAGTTATATGCACCCCGCTAAAACAAGTTTTAAGCAAAGGGGAAATAAAATTAACATTTTCTATACAAATCAGTTTCATTTCGGGTATACAACTTACAAAATGTAATACAATGTACATACAGTAAATAAAATGCACAAAGATACAACAAAAAATATTGACATGCCTTTAAAACAAAAGGAAGAGAAAAAAAGAAGAGAAAAAACAAAACAACAAAAATAACACCTTAACCAGCAAAAACACTGAATGTTATCAAACATATGCATTATTTAATCATAACACTAACAGTGATGAAACTACATTGTATAATGTAAGTTATTGACACAAAGTAAACTCACCACAATGTGAAGCACTCGCAAGAATTTTATACAGATGAGAATGAAAAATACTGGGATACTGAGCATACTCACCAAATAATAGACTGGGTTATGAACATTAAAATGCTAATATTGTTGCAAATAATGCCAATAGTAAATTTGGTGTTCACAGAAAATGCACAATTAAACCTGCTTAATGCTTTAGCGACCATGGCTCACTTTTACAAAACAATCTTAGTGCTAAAATCACCGTAAATCACTAAGTGTGTTCTACTACAAAAGTTAGTGACAAAGATCACTTCCTAAAACTGGGCCCATCTCTATTAACCATCCACATAACTATTTAATTAGCACAAGGCAGAAAATATATTGGACATACAGAAAAAATTACACATGAGCTCAGTGACCACCCTCCCCTCCCCGTCCCACAATATGGATTTGGTGATGATGGTGAAGATGCTAATGATGATAACTATGAAACACGCAAAAGCAATATGCCATAACATTAATTCTTTGGATTTATAAATAATTAACAGTATGTCAACAAAAATGAAACTGATAAAGTTGCAGTGTAAAGTATCCTAGTTAAATAATATTTAATAATAATCAATATTACTGAAACAAAAGTAAAACAGAAGTTAAACAAAATATGAAACACCTAAATAAATGACATGGTTCAAGTGGTATACACTAATTTTATAATACTAAACAACCGATCTTGGTCTTACTTTTTGACATCCTCTAGTCGACATATTATTGCGCTGAGGTGTCGTTAAACATTCATTTCATTCACTGGTGTTACTTTTGATGGAACATATACTACCAGTGTAAACAACTTCATTTATGATGGTCCACTTAGAATGGCAATGGAGTCTACCGTGATTGAAATATTAACACAATATAAAGACAAGCATTGCCAAAAATTAAAAGTGAAAGCAAAACACCAAATGCTATTTTAACCTAAATGTAGTTCAACACCCAAAAAATAAGCAAACTTCAATACATAATTTTTAAAAACTTAATTCATTAGTTACAAAAAATTGTATGTCTTATAGCAAACAAAAGATTGATAATCATGGTTTAGCATTTAAAAAACTCAAAACAAAACAAAACACAAAACAGATTATGGCTAATTTAGATATGGTTGTCCTAGTATGTAAAAGGTAAAATAGGCACCCAGATTATCATTAATGAAAAATTGAGATATTTAATAAATTATAATACGATAATAAATTCATCATCTTGTGACATAACATAAGTCAGGACAGTGTATTTTTAAGTCTCAGGACAGTGTGTGTTTCCAAGTTAGGACAGTGTGAATTTCCAAGTCAGGATAGTGTGTATTTTCAAGTCAGGACAGTGTGTATTGCCAAGTCAGGACAGTGTGTATTGCCAAGTCAGGACAGTGTGTATTGTCAAGTCAGGACAGTGTGTGTGTTTCCAAGTCAGGACAGTGTGTGTTTTCAAGTCAGGACAGTGTGTTTCTAAGTCAGGACAGTGTGTATTTTCAAGTCAAGTGTATATCAGTCAACATGTAGTTTTACAATCTTACCTACATGAACAGAACTAAAGTTATTTTGGATGATATCAATTGAATTTTTTTAAAGGAAAAATGCATCAGATATAGTAGACATCCCTACATTTCCTTCCACTTTAAATTGTAATGTAGCAGTTTAAATTAGTCCAGCTGGATAAGTGGCCCTTTCTTTAGACTTATCTGCAGTCATACTGGAATTGCAATTTGGAAAAATACACCTGAAAATTAATTAAGCACTACTTGAATTGTACAACTGCCTAAAAGGCACCTAGAAGTAATTGCCCATGCCGACTGGGTTTAAAAATTATATACTGAAAGATTTAATATATTCTGTATCTGCTGGGTATTTACCGAGATGGCATGAATAAATCACGTATGAGAAGCACATCAGTGTGATTCCAGCTCCATAGCTATTTACCATACATTTTCATGCATATTTATGTATTCTGTGTTTTTTTCTAGAATACATTAAATACTGAAGTAACGACAGTGCCACGTGTCAATAGTCTCTGTATATACACGTTAATTTCAGTGTTTTGTATCCATGTCAACGAAATGGCTACAATTATATGCGAAGTACAAGCCACATGTTCAAAACTCAATGGTGCTTAATTAATTTTCAGGTGTATATTTTACTCGTCACCTGGAAACATTTACATCCTTCTGATAGTTAACAACAATAAAATTTTAAAACCTTGCCCGATATGTTCAGATACTCAGCAAATGATAAAAACAAATTTGTATGTCAACCCATACAGTTATTTCATCATAAATCTTAAAATTAATAGGGTGTATAATCTAAAACAGCTAACAATCTATTTACAAGACTATTTGAATATATTTCAACAGCTAATAATCTAAAATTTCAAATAATAGATTAGTAAGATATAGGTTTTATACTCTCATATTAAGAATAGAATTATGAGAGAGCTGACTGCATGATATGATACCTTGTAACAATAATAATAAGTCACTTCATAAAGAAAAGGTGTGAAATGTATGTACATTTTAATGCTTTTTTTTGTACCGAGACAGAACTTAAAACTAAACAGTAAATTTGAGTATTGATATAGCACTATACTGTAACATCATATTGTATTGTAATCAACTGATTAAATATGTTTTATTTGTCACATCTGAAGTTTACTCCTGGGCTATGCTAGCAGGAATGTGGGCAGACATTTTCTCACAATATAACTTTTGTCTTTAAATTAATAATTGTTTTTAAAAAATAAAACCAATATTTGTGGCTTCAGATGCCATAAAATCATGCTTTAAGCTACCTATATTTCAAAATGTCTTGCTATACCATAACAGAAGAAACTCTGCTACCCTTTCTCAATACTGTGCCATAAACAAACCATACCACTATAGACAAAAAAGAAGTTAGCCCTAACCCTGAAACTCCATACTCTTTGACATAATTTTAAATAATTATTACCGGTATATCTTTTAAAATAATATAATAAAAACAATCATCATATTTTTAATGTAATCAAGTTAAGATATGTAAAATAAATAAAGTGACAAACATGTCTGTCATAATGAACACAACAATCTATATACATGATGGTGCCAATATTACAGTTATGTTGTTATTTATCTTCCATTTAATACACAGTATTACATTTTACAGATAAAAATTAAATAAAAATAGTTTTTATATAATGTCATTATAACTCTTACATTAAAAGCAAAACGATCAACAGAATAATACGACACAATAAAACAGTCATAAAATAAACAAAGATGAGACAGTTCCATCTAGTGCTGTACCTTACACATTCCACAAATATATATTTACTTAAATCACAAGACAGTTCTGCCAAATTTTAATTTACATACATCAGCACTGAACAAACAAACCTTTTGCAAAAACAGAAAACATAAAACTATGTTGAAAAGATAAAGACCAAATTAAAAAATTTTGCATGATGCGATCAAAATCAACTTGATCAACTTATGCGGGCATGGACACGAACACAATTTAAATCCACTTGTGTGTTTCTGGAGACATTTCCGTATGCATTCCCTTACCTACATGTATTGTTACATAATAAGGGGCCTAATTCACTAAACTCTTGCAGTGCAATGCTAAAAGACTTGCAAAGAGGATGCTTTGTTGTCTAGCAGAGCCTAAGAGAACTTTGTGAATTAGGCCACTGGTCGGTAAAACAGTATTAGCACTCGGCATCAAATAAATGGACACACTATGTTATTTCATTGTGTGGGATTTTACCGGTGTCTGCAAATGCACAAATAAACATGCTACTTTAATGTACTATAATTGCATAATTAAGTTTTAAAAATTCATGGATTTTGAAACCATATTGAATAATGGTCAATAAACATGTAAATTTAATTTGTCCTATAATACAGCTGCTGTGGTAACCAAAATTGTCACTGATAAATTTAAAACATTTAATATGAAACAAAAATCCATTATATAATATAGAAGCTGTTCCTTTAAAACTTGAGTGTGATGGGTCAACGGATTGACCCACTATTTTTTTCCCATTCCAACTAGTCCTCTACAACAACAATTGAAATACATTTACTAAATGCAGAATCAATAATGGAACCCAAAAAATATATATTTCAAGCAATTGTACATATTACTAATGTGATAAATTTAATCGAAGTTGTAACTGTTAAATCTGATTAAAAAAAGACATGTTCCAAATAGCACCTATATCTGTTTATGAAAAAAAGAGAAAAAAATCTGTAAAGAATTGTGTTAGTAAATACCAATAGTATGCAACCTCTTGTTTGAGAGAAACAAAACAACCCAATGTCACAACAATAATACGGGAAATCTTTGAATAGAGGCCTGCCTTCTATAAAGGCCAACTTCTGTTACTGTAGCTTTGTCAGGTTAATGAGGTTATACATGTCATTTCCATTTCATAATGTCCGAAGCTTACAACCACATGACAAGAACAGGAAAGAAGGAGGATTTTTCATTTCTCAATGAGCTAAGAGGTTTATCCATGTACAAAACAGGTTTGGAAGACTGATTTAGAATATGACCTTACAATAAGATCATGTTAGAAACCTTTGCATGGAAAACAATACAATAACCTGGCTTGAATATAGACCAGGTCTCAAGAGTGTCATGAAAAAAAGAGAAAAAAAGCCTGGGCTTCTGTTCAAAGATTTACGGTAGGCCTATACGTAAAAGCCAAATTCGTTAAATATACTTGGTGGCCAGACTTATTACAACCAATAACTACATACTACATACTGTACCAGTCTCATTTACTGTATCATTTATGGTTAACGTAAAAGCCAAACTTATTAAATATACTTAGTGGCCAGACTCATTACAACCAATAACACATCTACATGCTGTACCAGCCTCATTTACTGTATCATTTACAGTATATAACATATATGTTATTTCCACAACAATTTTTCTTTTCCTTTTTATAGAAATTATTGACTCTTTTTTTTTAAATCCATTTTAAATGATAACTGATATCTGTTGTAACTTTCAAGTTTTCCATTTCTTTTTTTAAGAAATTGTTGACTTTTTTTTTGTTTTAAATCTACTTTAAATGATGACTGATATGGGGTATATTCTGTTGTAACTTTCAACAGTTTTCCATTTCTTTTTTTAAGAAATTATTGACTTTTATTTTATTTTAAATCTACTTTAAATGATGACTGATATGGGGTATATTCTGTTGTAACTTTCAACAGTTTTCCATTTCTTTTTTTAAGAAATTATTGACTGTTTTTTTATTTTAAATCTACTTTAAATGATGACTGATATGGGGTATATTCTGTTGTAACTTTCAACAGTTTTCCTTTTCTTTTTTAAGAAATTATTGACTTTTTTTTGTTTTAAATCTACTTTAAATGATGACTGATATGGGGTATATTCTGTTGTAACTTTCAACAGTTTTCCTTTTCTTTTTTTAAGAAATTATTGACTTTTTTGTTGTTTTAAATCTACTTTAAATGATGACTGATATGGGGTATATTCTGTTGTAACTTTCAACAGTTTTCCATTTCTTTTTTTAAGAAATTATTGACTTTTTTTATATTTTAAATCTACTTTAAATGATGACTGATATGGGGTATATTCTTTTGTAACTTTCAAGTTTTCCTTTTCCTTTTTTAAGAAATTATTGACTTTTAAAAAAAGATCCATTTTACATGATGACTGATATGGGGTATATTTTGTTGTAACTTTCATTTGATCACGAGAAAAAGACAAAATTTGTGATTATTGTTACCAAGTAAATTATTCTTATTGTTTCAAATATGGAAAGTGCACAGCCAATCAATAATTACTGTACTGAGTGCTCATGCACACATTAACAGCTGTAGATGATAGCCACAAGAGATATGATAGGGTGTGATAGTTATAAAAATAGATACAACTGTCAAATTGTCATTTTGTAGTCCTAATCCCATTTGACATTGTTTGGGTTGTCCTGAGGTAGAACCATCAACAGTTTCTGGATAAACTTGTTAATAGAATCTGAAATAATAAACATTTGTTATAGTGTTTAAAAATCAAACAAAAGAGTTGCTACAAAATAAAATTGAAACCATTATATAATATTAGGCATCAGTTGAAAATTAGCTGAGAAAAAAGTGAAAGTAAGGTAAATTAATCAATGTTTAACCTGCAACCACCATTTCTATTCACACATACATGTAGCTACATTACAAAATAGCTCTTTTGACGTCTCACACATACATGTAGCTACATTACAAAATAGCTCTTTTGAATTCTAGATCATCGTACAATGTGGCTGAAATAACAGAAATGATAGTTTTTCCCCTTAATTTTTATGGTTTGCAGGATAAAGATAATAACTAGTTAATGATATCGGATATCTGCTTTATCGTGTTCAGGCCGAATGAGAAAGCAGGTATCTGACGTCATTAACTAGTTATTATCTTTATCGTGTTCAGGCCGAATGAGAAAGCAGGTATCTGACGTCATTAACTAGTTATTATCTTTATCGTGTTGAGGCCGAATGAGAAAGCAGGTATCTGACGTCATTAACTAGTTATTATCTTTATCGTGTTGAGGCCGAATGAGAAAGCAGGTATCTGACGTCATTAACTAGTTATTATCTTTATCGTGTTGAGGCCGAATGAGAAAGCAGGTATCTGACGTCATTAACTAGTTATTATTTTTATCGTGTTTGGGCCGAATGAGAAAGCAGGTATCTGACGTCATTAACTAGTTATTATCTTTATCGTGTTCAGGCCGAATGAGAAAGCAGGTATCTGATGACATTAACTAGTTATTCTCTATATAAACATTGTGGATGCAGGATTTTAAAGGTTATTACATTATAAATATCAAAATTATCAGAAAGTAAGAAAATGCCATCGATAAAATATGTTAAAACAACATTATCTCATGAAAAAATATAACTAAGTGTAAAACAAATTGAAATTTCTTACAATTTTAGTGGAAACACTAGCTCGAGTATAATCTAGGAACCTGGAAACACTAAAACCTGAAGGGCTAAGACTACAATTGGTGGAGACATCCTCACATTAAAGACTATATGAACAAAGGTGAAGACAAAGTTTGTTTGTGTTGTTTAACAACACCACTAGAGCACATTGATTTATTAATCATCGGCTTCTTAAACATTTGGCAATTTTGAGGAAACTCACATTTTTCCATTTGTAGCAAGGGATCTTTTATATACACAATCCCACAAACGGGATAGCACATATCACAGCCTTTGATGTACCAGTCATGGTGCACTGGCTGGAACAAAAAATAGCTCAATGGGCCCACCAACAGCTTTTGATCCTAGACCAACAGTACATCAAGCGAGCGCGTTACCACTGGGCTACGTCCAACCCACAAAGGAGAAGACGGAAACTTGTGACAAGAACAGAAGAACAGCAGAGGACTCATTGGAAGATAAACTTAAGCCATCCCTTTGGTTGTTGACATGTTTGGACCAGCCTTCTATCATAGGGGGAAAATGCCAACAGATTGAGGTTAGGTTCAGTTGAAAAGAAAAAATGGAGAAAACTTGGAGTGTTTTCTATTTTATAAATACATTACCTGTCCTCAACAAGTGCACCTCCCCCCCATGCAAGTGGTCTGGTCCGAACATCCCAACAGCCAATGGGATGGCCTAAAATTCTTGTGTGGAGGGGAGGGGGGGAGGTGCACTTGTTGAGGACAGGTAATGTTAAAAAGAAACTGTTTCTCCTTCACAACAAAAGTAAACAATTCCAAAGAATTCGGACAATCTAAAAAGCTTTGCAATATTAAATTTGGTATAAATCTGCAGAAACAAACCTATTTTGTTCTGAATCTCCTTTGGTTTCTTGGTCCATCGGTTTCCTAGGAGATACAGTAAAGTCCCAACACCCACTAACAGCAGGGCCATAATACTCTCGTGAGGTTTCTGGTAGAATGTTAGTATCACAATGGCAAATGTGATAACACTTAAAGTTATTGGAAGTGCTACTGGAACCTATAAAAAAAAGAAGAAAAAACAGGAGTCAGTACAAGAAAATGTTTGAGAAAATCACCATAATATATATTAATCATGACTTTCTGGCCTGTATATCTGGAAACAGCAGAAGAATAAATTAAGGTGAATAAAGAAAAAAAAAGAGAAATGTTTTATTTAATGACGCTCTCAACACATTTTATTTACGTTTATATGGCATCAAACATAGGGTTAAGGACCACACAGATATTGAGAGGAAACCCGCTGTCACCACTTCATGGGCAACTCTTTTCGATTAGCAGCAAGGGATCTTTTATATGCACCATCCCACAGACAGGATAGTACATACCACAGCCTTTGTTACAGCAGTTGTGGAGCACTGGCTGGAATGAGAATATCCCAATGGGTCCACGGACATAAGGTGAATGAATGTAATTAAGGAAAGCATTCAGGTATCAAACATTTTTTGTGATCACTACACCTTCTGAACATGACTCACAATAAAACATTGTGGACTTCAGAAAATCGTCTTTATGAAATATTCTATATAAAATGAATAAATGAAAATCCCCCCCCCCCCCCCCCCCCCACCCCCCATCATCAAAAATACAAGTAAATGTTATCATTCATTTATTGCACATTCATAAAATGCTGTTTATATACCAACATAAACCTAAATTAAGTGAAATAAAGAATAAAATGCAAACCTTGATTGGTCTATGGAGGTCGGGTTCTTTCCATCTTAAATAAGCCTGTCCAGCAAACACAATCGTTAAGACAGTAGCAAAACCAAAGCCTTCCATTTCAATAAGAAACCAGATATCATTTGATGACTGGAAACATATCACCAGTATAAGCTGGAAAAAAGCCAAACCCAAACAACATGAATGACCTTACTATCAAATGCATGTATGGATTCATAGATGGTAGAATGAATTAATCAATATATATACAGTACTGTAGCCTATGTAACATTATGGCATTTATCTAAGCGAAAGTATATCCTTATAAACTAAAAGTTTGTTTTGTTTAACAACACCACTAAAGCACATTATGTATTAATCATCAGCTATTGGATGTCAAATATTTAGTCATTTTGACAGTCTTAGCGAGAAAACCAGATTAAACATTTTATTAGTAGCAAGGGATCTTCTATATGCACCATCCCACAGACAGGATAGTACATACCACCAGTCATGGTGCACTTTGCAAACAAGAAATAGCCCAATGGCCGATCCTAAACCGTGTTGGTAATAAGTAATTATGTACTGTACTGAAGACCATGAGTAAGTATAGCACTGATACGTACAATAACTAGAAGTGAAGCTGCTGGTGTCAGGTACGTGGCGTGAATCATCGACATGAACAGTGGCATGTGGTTATTCTGTGCACCAATGAAGAATAACCTGCAATAACAATTGAAAAACATTTGTAAACAATATAGCAATTGAAACAAGAATTCTCAGAGGACTGCTAAAGCAGGGTTTGACAAATTCTCTAGCCCTTGGTCCCAGCTAAAGTCCAAACCAAAATGTTAACAACTACAATAAATTGCTCTCGTACCTTTATTTTTTCGTTAGATTTTACCCTCATTTTGTCTGGACAGAAATCTTGAAAAACCCATTACAATGACACAGATACATACTAGATGATAACTACATGTATGTCACCTATATCGACTTTGCTGAGATCACATAGGACAAAAAGCATGTGATTTTATGCAGGCTGCCATTTTGCCTTTTTATGGAATACTCTCCAAGTGGGTGAAAGGATATGACTTAATCTAACAACGTCGTGACGTGTTATGATATAAAAGCTAACGCGATAATGTCGTATTAATTTTCTTTTAACTTGTTTTGTTTAAATATACCACAAGAGAACATTGATTTTATATTAATTACGTCACATGTATACTTTGGAGGCTTTCATCCCTCTTGAAGAGTATTCCATAAAGAAACAAAATGGCAGACGTCAGAAAAATGCATGTATTTTGCCCTATGCGATCTCAGTGAAGTCGATACTGGTAACATCGTTACAGTCTCGTATGTACATATAGAATCTGTGTCACTGTTATAGGATATTAAACAAGCTTCCATTTCGTATCATGTTTATGTCCCAAGTGAAATAATTTTCAGTTGTCACGAGCTTTAGCGAAATGGTAGCGAGTTTAATATCCTATTTATTACCCATAATCGATCTTAATTTGTATCACTCATCTCGTTTCGTTGATGTTCCTATAAGGTTGTAGTGTGCTAATTGATGACGTCATCGTGTGACGTCAAAAGTGTTACGTCCCACTTGGCATTCTAGTGGGACATATCACTTTGATATGTACCAAGATATTTGTAACCATATGTGTAATAATAGTGTTTTTTTCACAACTTGTGTCTGGATAAAATCTGGGGAAAATTTAATGCTAATTAATGGTAGGAGAGTAATTTATCGTAGTTGTTAACAATCTGTTTCAGATTTTAGTGAATTTTTTATCTGGGCTGGTAGAAATTATCAATTTTATTACTATAAAGCATAGGACACTAGCCAAAGCTACTGTGAGGGCTAGTGACTTTTCCCAAACATTTGCAGAACACTGTGCTAAAGGAGTACATGTCCCCATCTGTCCAAGGACCATAACTCTGTCAAAAATGGGCCAATCCCCATGAAAGTTAAACTTGATGTGTAATTCTGATGACGCTAAACCCAACATTTCAGCTGAATATCTCTTGCAGCATTGTGAAAAAATAGTCTGGAACACTATATGTGGGACAGATGAAAAGATAACCTGCCTGTATAATTCACTATGGTTGGACCTGTAGGGGACTAATATGGAGAAAACTTGGGAGTGTTTTCTCTTTTATAGATACATCACCTGAACTCATCAAGTGCACCCCCCCCCCCCCCCCCCCCCCACGCAAGTGGTCTGGTCTGAACATCTCAACAGCCAATGGGATGGCCTAAAATTCTTCTACTGTATGCTCCCTGTAGCTCCGGTCATGTGACTATAACTTCCTATTTCTCTTTGGACCAGACCACTTGCGTGGGGGGAGGTGCACTTGTTGAGGACAGGTAATGTTGAAAAGAAAAAGGAACACATATTCAAATTCAAACAAGGTAAATTTCAAAGAGATAGATTCCCATAACAAAAAGATGAAATGATCTTCAGATGGAAAAACGAAATACAGTCAAGACCTCGTTACAATGACCACGTTCGTCCCTGGGTCACTTTGTCGTTATATCAAAATTGCCCTTATAAAAAATAGTTTTTTTTAAAGGACACCACTAAAGCACATTGATTTATTAATCATTGGCTATTGAGTGTCAAACATTTTGTAATTTTAACATATAGCTTTAGAGATAAAACCCACTACATTTTCAAATTAGTAGCAAGGGATCTTTTATATGCATCATTCCACAGACAGGATAGCGCATACCACAGCATTTGATATACTGTAGAATACTTTATTTTCGCGGGATCAAATTTTCACGATTTAATGAAAATGGAACTTAGTTTTGCCGGTTGTTACGCTAATCTGTAGAACTAATCCTACATGTACACACGAGTGCTATACACATAAAACAATAATTTTCCTGCTTTAACCAATCAAGACTTTATTGTTTACAAGTTAATAAGCTTACAGAAGGTGCTTACCGCATGCAGTTTTTTCTTAATCCTTATAACTGTTATGAAAACAAAAACCGAAAACAAAAGAAATGAAATTTGAAGGCACAAGGTACTAGTACTCAGTAACTTAAGTTTGATTGAAACAATATTTATTGCCGTCAAAATACTAGTTCAAAACGGTTTGTGATTGGCTAACAGGCCAAAAATAAAAATAAAATTGTGAAACATATGAACATAGCCCAGTCCGGATTTTTTCACTTCAACATTTTTAATATACTGTGATAATGCATGTTTACTTCCGTCGTTGAACATGTGTAGACTCTGTCCAATGAACTGATCGCTAGCACATGCGAAGGAAAACAGCATAAAGCTTTTTAGTGTTAGTATTGTTTTATTATCATGTACCGTATTTGACCGGAAATTAGCCCATGTCTTTGAATAAGCCCCCCTCCGTTTTGATAGCATTTAAGAAATTAGGCCCTCATTCGTAAATAAGCCCACCCCCAACTTCGTCACCTTATAAATAACACAAAACTGCAAGTTTGCTCAAAGTTCATTTAAAAGGTCATACCTCCTGCAGATAATTAAACACAAATGTAACACAATATTTTACCACCAGTGAGATTTAGTAGTCTAACAGTAACAGTGTGTAACATTGTTTTCAATTTCATGCCTGCAGCATTTCTTTGAAGTACCCAAACCCAAGTCTGAACTAAAAACCAATGTCTATTTTTACCACCACACTGGGTCCGCAGTTAATGCTAATTAGGCAAATACCTTATTCTGATTGGCTAAGAACAATGGCCTAGACTGACAATTCTTTGTAGTGTAAGCTGGCTGCCTGTCAGAAACGTGTGTATATGCTATCGAGTTTGTTGTTTTAAGTCTTCTCAGCATTAAATTTTGGATGTAAATAAACAGCACTGGTAAGTAATTGTAACATAGAAGGTGTGTTTCTGATAATTAGATACTAGTAAAAAAAACAATTTAATTAATAAACAATTATTATTTATTAATAACAAATGGAACACTAATTAATAGATGTGCTACTGGACGTTTTTTGTTTTCTTCCTAGTTCATTCAATTATTATTTATTTTAATTATTTGGGTTTTTTTGTTGTTTTTTTCAACAAAACTGGCCCCTTGTCTGGGAATAAGCCCACCCCATGCTAAGCTTACAATGAGTTGTCTTGGGCCCCTGGGCTTATTTCCGGTCAAATACGGTATGTACTTACAATCATGTTCTTGATTTAAAGTTTTAAACAGCTTTTGTGTTTTGTGGTTTGTTCCATGACAGGAGGGAGCACTGCTTTGTTACTACTAGCCTCGTACATCAGAAACTAATGTGGTATAGTTGAACAAGACTACATATTTTAAAAAGAAATTGTCGGCCTTTATAAAAAGTTTATTTTCGCATGGAATATATTTTCACGAATTTCATTCACACGCGAAAATAAAGTATTATACAGTACCAGTCATGATGCACTGGCTGGAATGAGATATAACCCAAAGGGCCAACCAGCATGGATCAATCACAGACCATTATTAAATATATTATTATTAATCAAGGCACATTCAGTCATTCTAATCATTCCACGATTGGTATCTACGTCGTTCACATAATGTCATAAAACAGTAGACTTGATTGTTCAAAGTTAATCCTTTAGTTGAATGACTAAAGGCTTATTTTCAAAAGCAATACACGTCTACAGATTTAGCCACCATTGGCTGTATTTTAAAGTTATGTATTTAGTACTAACCGAGACATAGAAAGAGACGTTCCATTCATTGTTCCACACACTGAGACTGCAATAAGAATTGGCATAATCCATGCCATAACTCCCATCGTGTAGCTGGCGAAAGTCTGAAATAGTAAGACAGTGTCAAACGAAAACGAACATTTTTCAAGGATCAAAAAAACAAACCCACAAAAGGTTGCTGCAGAAAATACTCTCGAGTGCCTATTAAACATAGGCTGAATAAGCATAGGGTCTGGAAAATTTTCTAAAATCAATAAAAAATAGGGTGCGGAATTAACATAGGGTGAGGAAATTAAAAACAAACCCAATAAGAGTAGAGTGCGGAATTAGCATAGGGTCTGGAAATTTAGCTAAACTGTAAAAATTTACTAGTAATGAAAACAATTTGGTTTGACGTAAAAATAAAAATAAGTGTTTTGGAAATAACAAATATATACTATTGTGTGTACAAGTAATTTAGAAAACAAGCAGCTCAGAAATAAATAACTTGTAGTAAATTCCATAGTATGAAAAAATGTGTTCACTATAAACATATGTTTCTGTTATCTAACTGTTACAACTGTTACTGTCACACACATTTAATTAAAACTGTAAGTGTGTTTGTACCTTTAAATGAAATTATGATAATTAATGTGAGGCGAGATTGCAGCTTTGAAAAAAAATCCAAACGTTCCATGCAAGAAAACCAAAACAATCAGGGTGGATGACAGCTCACTAGATTCATCTCCTATATTTAACCAATGGTCAATTATAATAAAACGTAATTTCATCAACTTATTTTTTACCTGTATCATTCTTTATTTTTAAAGCATAGATGGGGACACTTATGATGCCAGGGGCTGGCATGCATAAATCTCAGCTGAAGATTCACAAACAACTGTGTTCATCGGCCATGCCAGCTGTTAGCAGAACGCGCCGGAACTGGAACGCAGTTAGGGGATGTAACTCTGCCTAATTTTTCTCGCTAATTTCTAATA
Organism: Gigantopelta aegis; assembly: GCF_016097555.1. Classification (NCBI taxonomy): domain Eukaryota; kingdom Metazoa; phylum Mollusca; class Gastropoda; order Neomphalida; family Peltospiridae; genus Gigantopelta; species Gigantopelta aegis. Next base: position 22,876,290 of record NC_054704.1, read on the forward strand.
AACTCTATTTGCAAGTGAAAATAAAAAGGTTGAGTGGAATTTGTAATTAAAATGAGTGGAAGATGTAATGTTAAAAAATATATATAAAAAGAGGAAAGAATGTAGATAAAGTCTGGGCCAGTTCCCCTTATCCTAAAGGAACTGTACTTATCTACTCTAGTATACATAGCTTTAAAAAAAGGCATATTTACCTTTAAGAATTCGGTACCCCCGTCTTCAATGTTTGGTGAAAAGATGAAGTGTTGAAGTGTAATTGATTAATTTATATAAAGTGCTTGCATGAACTATTGCATTGATTTACAGGCGAGCACTCAATCGAACGCATCCTAGGAATTTACCCAACTGAATAAAACCGAACCGAGCCGAGCGATAAAAACAAAATGGCAGCCAACACTGTTTGGAAACGTGTTTACATTTTGTTGTAGAGTAACATACTTTGTTGTGCCTTAATGATTCAAATGATCAATTAAGCAGAAAAACAATGTATGTATATTAATAAATAAATAAATGTATTATTTGACCACAAAAGTTGGCATTTTATTTGACAACTCGGGAAAATTATAAATTCTGTTTTAAGATTTGCAATTCCGCGATTCCATGATCGCGGAAAATCGGTACCCCTAATAGAGGCTATATGTAAGCATTTGATAAATTAAGAATTGTAATAAGTGTTCGGTGCCGAATCAAACCTTATTCTGTTCTGTATCTACTGTGGATTTGTGTTACTTACGACAGCAACGGCAGTTGACTGCAGCATGGCCTGAGGTGATAGCACAGCAAGATATGCAACATTGGCAATGAGGTATACAGATGTCACAATGCCCATCGATATCATAATAGCCAGTGGGAGATTCCTGAAAAACATTACAAGTTTTATTTCAGATGTACAACCAAAAAAAAAAATGAGAGAGAGAGGAGAAAACAACAACAAAATGAAACGCCCCCCACAAAACCCCCCCAAACAACAACAAGACTGTACATTCTAAAAAAACTGCTATATTTATTAACAACTAACCCTTAAAGTTAAACTCAATCCAGGACATATATCTCAGATAAACAAGAACCTAGAGCACTATTTGAACCGTAATTGGTTAAAATAAATAAAATAAAATAAATGGAAGTGAGATGCCATAGCCTTTGTTGGCCAGGTTCTTGAATGCAGTGGCCCGATACCCAAGACCAGTGATTTTTAGACTTGAAACACCAAATATTACTTTGAGGGAGCAGAAAAACCAATAAAATATACCTAATCAGCCTTTCTGTTGTGTGAATTGACAAACTGATTAAAACATGATCTCAGTGTGTAAAATGTACACTGAAAAGTTAATTATTCTCATTTACTGTCTTTGTTTTATCAACAATTAAAACTGGGAAAGTGCATTTTTAACCATCATGGCTGTGAATTTTATTTTAAATTCTAGAACCTGTAACGGAAAAAATAAATTCACAAGACATGAAGGAAGTTTGTTTTGTTTAACGACACCACTGGAGCACATTGATCAATTAATCATCGGCTATTGGATGTCAAACATTGGTAATTCTGATTCGTAGTCATCAGAGGAAAACTGCTACATTTTTTCTAATGCAGCAAGGGATCTTTTATATGCACCATCCCACAGACAGGACAGTACATACCATAGCCTTAGACATGAAGGAGACGGATCCTACGACCATTTACAGCTCATATAACCATTCTACCACTGTGCTACATTCAACTGAAACAATTACAAGATAATACTATGACATATACATGTAATAAATGTATTGTCAATATTTAAAACATAAAAAAGCCACTCACCTGTTTGGATTCACCAACTCTTCTGTCAAAAAACTCAAGTAACTCCTGCAAAGTGAAACAAATGTATATTATAACATGTAAGAAAAGAAGAAGTACATACATGTATACATATATATGCTCAGTGACACCTCAACACATTTTAAACTACAGCTATTTGGTGCCTAACATAGCATTATTCTCAACCACCACATATATGCTATTCCTACCAAAAAAAAGCACCAAAGAACTTTGTATATGCACTTTTCATAAAAGAGTATACACCAATCCTTTTAGTGTTAGCTCTGGCATTTGCCAAACTCGCAATTTTATAAATTTCATAAAAATACATAAACTAAATACTAAACCTAAAATTGGTTCAGTATGAGCCCTGAAACTTATTAAAAAGTGTTAATTTAGTGAAATAATTTCATGAAATAATTGATAACCAGGTTTCTGCAGTTTTTAAAGTTTGGTTGATAATTTGGCAACATTTTGTGCTGACCCAGTCTTTGATGTATGGGGCACTAAGTTGGGATGGGGGAAAACTCTCGAGTCCATAGCAGGTGATGAATTCTGTGACCTATCACATATCAGCCAAATAGTATACAAGGTTGTGAGCTACATTTCTCCCTCAAAGTAACAAAGTTAAGTTTGTTTACCGTAAACGACACTACTAAAGAGACCATGCGATAATTTAAAAAAAAAAATTATACAAATAATATTAACTGCTTTCCTAATTTACATTTGAGGACGAAAATGTACATTGTCTAACTCAATATTTAAATAAAGATTAAAATGTGGCTTTAAAAATTCACAATGGATGAATGCCAGAGCTAACCATGAGTATACTAATACTAGAACATTGGTACCAAACATGATGGTTCACACATGTGCAGGAGAAGATAATTATGAAAGCAATCTGAAACTCTGAATCAGATGTGGGAAGGTACATGTATTCATGTACAAGGCTTCGGTTTGCTTTTCAATATATATATATATATATATATATATGTTAATTAATTAACTCAAGTGTGCTCAAGTAAGAAATTCTCAACTACTTAAACATGAATGCTCTATAAAAATTATATAGTTTTATCATTACCATCCACTGTACGCCCAAAAGCCGGAGTAGAATGAGAGAGCCATAGCTCCTGCAGAGTAGTCTGTTCCAGAGAAAGCGTCCGAAAAATTCTCTGTGCTTCCTAAAACAGATTCATATTAATAATTTTTAATGCATTACAAATATTTTAAACAATGTATTAAAAGAAAATATATACCACTAGCAGGGTTCGAATTTAATGGCAGCTATGCGGCAAATTAACTGCCACAGAGTCCTAGTCATATGCTCCAGTGCCCTAAAAATTAAACAACGGAGGGACATTTTAGCTCCTTTTATACATAAAATTGTTCATACTGAATTGGGATTTGTCATAATAATTTACTTTGGGGTTGATTTTGCAGGTAATCTAATTTCCTTTACACTGCTGCATAAATTATTTTTAATACATCTGTGGTTTTAGTATCATAAATGTTTTTTTTTATATATAACATTCAGTAACCGAGGGACATAAAAGACACATGACTTAAAATAACTTTCTATGTTTTTTTATATATCTGCTGTGCTAGGCATCCAATATTAACATTTTGGTAATATCTGTAGCTTCTTTATTTTTCTAAACGAACAAGACCCACATTTTGACTGCAGAATAGTTTAATGTAAAGGATATCGAACAGGCCATGATTAGGCTTATAAAAATAAATATGTGTATTATAAGCAAGTACAAAGATAAAAAATATCTTACACTTTCATGTTGCTGTTTAAAATTTTAGTAATAACAACTTCCCCTATTGCCCCTGGGCTTTTAGCACTAATGTGTCAAGTAAAACAATTACTCTGAGTCTGCCAAAAGTAACACCTCTCCGTCTCCTATAGAACTTTTATTGCCTCAATTACTACCTGTAATCCCTTAGTAAGGTGTTATCGAAGGACTTGCTGTGTTTGTGAATTGTATCTAAGTTGATGTTATATTAAAATTATTTTAGTTCCTTTAATGTAATAACTACACAATGTTATACATGTCTGGATTACAACGTATTTATAAACTATCTGTATAAGAGCGAATCCCACCATGCCACATGCATGAACAAGTGACATGATTTATTCACGGAAAACGTAAAATGATATTTGATAACTAACAGAACTTTTGTAAAATGATAATTAGATCAGATATACTTGTGTGTAAACATCTACAGAAGCATTAAAAAACTGCATGCCGATGAATATTCATGTACATGCAGCCAATCAATTTTAATAATTTATGGCAGCTGTCCAAAGCCAACAAAGGGTAATCAAGAGCTCAAAATGGTAAAAATACCCCAAAAGTGTTTAACATGTCTTGCCAAATGTCTCGGCCAAACACTAAAATAAGCATACTGTCAGTATGATCTTACCTTTACCAAAATATATAAACCCGATAATAATAATAATAGCCAGAGCTATGAGCTTGCTCGTGGTGATGAAGACCTGCAATCTGGTGGCCCATTTGACATTTCTCATATTCACAGCAATGAGGAAACCTTCATGAAGAAAACAAAACAAAATTCAACAAATTTGTATGTTAATCAAACCTTGAAATCATGAAAAAACCTGAGGGGAGCGATTAATTGCTTACGGTTATTGGGAGTCATTTAAAATATTACCATATATGTATTGAGCACTAATATTTAATCCTTTTAATACTTTTTTAAATTCATATGTAACAGTATGCTAAGGGCAGCCATAAAATAACACTCCTTAAACTAGATTTACATCCCTGCAATTGCCCATGACAATCGGCAATGCTGTGGAGGTTTTAGTACCTATGTTGATGTTTAGGCATATTTTTGCCTCGGACTATTCAAGGTTTAGTTTTTCAATGGCATGGTGGTTTTTTTTGCTGTGAAATTGTTTTTTAATTGCAGGGGTTGTCTCAAGGGAGTGATGGTGAGCCATTTCAGTGATAATTAACTCCCATTAATTGATGAGTTCTGGTTAAAGTGAGAACTTGAAGAAACATTCTATAGACTGTATGTACTACATGAATGTACATATATATAGGGAATAGCTGGTTAGTTTACTGTCTTAAGGCCTGGTGCAAATAAAGTGAGACATTTGATCAAAAATTTAACTTTAACAAATAGTTCGATTTTCAACAATTTCAACAGGGGAATAGTATATATTTTGATGACAAAAATAAATTTTGTGGCTAAGATGTATAGAACTAGGAAAATTTGTATCTATTTTGAATACAATGGACACCTTTTCATAATTTCATTGTAATATTCTGACCAGTTAATAAATACAAGTTTTATTTATTATCTTCAAGGTTTTTTAGTGTTGATATGTTGGCATGGACCTAATGCAATTTTATAAACATCTACCCTATACATCTATAAATGGTTGCTGATAAAAATTATTGACATTATACATGTATACATATGTATTTTCAGAAACTGGAATTGTGGAATTAAAAAAAAATAACAAGGCACATATTTAGATTAGTAAAAATGTCTTAACTATAATTCTGGACATGCTTACTTAATTTCCTGAAAATTTTAAGAAGGTATCTCTTTTAAGTGCATGAATATAAGCTCTTGAATATTTCACTCTGAATAGGATTTCACCGTTATGGTTGGGACACATGCTTTACAATAGCAATTTGAACAATTTAATAGTTGACATTTTATTACTGTTATCATAAAAACATATAATACATTCATATGATAATTATTTAAAACAATCTTAGCTTCCTAACAACTCACATAAATGTGATCATAGAAGTGTTATTTCAAAGAACTGTGACGTTTTGAACACCTCCCAAAATGTCAAATGAAAGACAATTAAACTTTCACAAAACTAAATACCCGGACAACATAAAAATAGCTCAAAGTTACTCAGTTATGTACTTAGTGTCCATTTAATCTATGATTAGCCATACATTGCCACTCAAATGCCCACATCCTTAGCGTTACCCTCGACCATTATGGTTTGGACACAATAATAAACAACAAACTGTAGCTTCAAAAGAATTGTTCACAATCCATGTTTTGTAGCATATACACATATTATTCACTAAATAATGTTTGGTACCTCATTTGAATGAATTTTAGAATGCATAACCTTCATACATCAAATATTTGGTGCTTTCAATGAAAAAATGTACGAATAATTGAACCTAAACTGAACTTTGTCAATAAATCTAAATGTGTATTGGATACCCACATACTTGTAATGCATGTGCACATGAAGTATAAAACAGCTTAACTACTCAATCAAACACCAACAGTGTCCATTTAATCTATGATTAGTCACACATTGCCACTCAAATGCCCATATCCTTAGCATTACCCTGGACCGTTATGGTTGGGACACAATACTAAACAATTGTGACTTTTATTTTATGTTTTCTTTGTAAATTCCCTTATATTTAGGCACTTCTTATATAACTTATATAATTGACAAAGCATTTACTCTGTTAGCATCTGTCAGTTGTAAATGATACCTTGTTTAATTACATTTAAGTAACCAAAATTTGTTTTGTATTCCAACAAACATTTAATTACAATGGATTGGTACATTATAATCTTCTTATGACATAAAAACATGTTTGAAACATTCACTGCTATTAAATTTGGTAGCTTTTAGAGACATATAAAGTGATATTATTGCTAAAAAATATTCTATATTGTTGCTGTTATGGTTGGGACAGAAGCGTTATGGTTGGGACAGAAGCAATGTTATGGTTGGGACACCACTAGTTTTGGGTCCTTAGTCTGGAACTGTCTTTGAGAATTAAGCCCACTGTAAGAGAAAATAATAATAATGGGTTACGGAAATGTGTGCAAGAGAATTGGATGAATAGTGTAACTATATAGTATTCTACACAACAATATATAAGGAAGAACCACCACTGTTATGGTTGGGACAGGTGTTACATGCTAACAAAGGATACGAGTATAGAGTGTGTAACAAGCATAGAAAGGATGATGAGTAGTAATGAGCCGGCACTGCTAATTACTTCACGATATCACAATAGAGTACACCTGTACACTTAATTGGTAAAGCAAACAGAAACCAAACAAGTTGAAAGGGAAGGGATAAAGATTATCTTTACTGAGCATATTGTACTAAAAACATCCTACGACAAGTAGCGTGAAAGGCGTACATTATAGAAACAAATAATAACCGAATAAATAGAAACACCAAATAATTATGTCCGCAGAGCATTGTTACAAAAACATCTACCAAGCGTAATCTAATGCAATATCATTTATTTTCACCTTTGTAAATTTATAACACAGCAAAAAAAAATACGGGGTAAAATATATCTAATAATTTATTTAGCCCCCACGTACATGTAGTACACATTATTTAGGCCGTGGACGAAATGTATTGGGAAAATAAAAACCCAGTGGACGAATCGTCCAGAACTGATTTTGTGTAGTGGACGAATCGTCTCGAGTTCCTCAGTGGACGAATTTTCAGTGGACGAATCATCTGTGGACGAATTGTCCAGTGGACGAATCGACTGCATCCCATCACATTTATCATATCATAATATACATGCTATGTACCTGCAAATTCTGTTTAAAAAAATAAAATAATGTCATAACAGAGAAAATGTCAACATCTATTGTTTTCTACCCAAATATATCTTACTGCAATATTTATAAATATATATATTTTTACAAGCAGGATTAACTTTCATTATCATTGTACTGTAGTCAACACGTCATTTATTATACTACTATTCGAATCATAGCAACCCATCAAAAAAACAAAAACAACTCTAATGTAAAATTAATTTTTAAATATATACATGCTTTACACTTGGTAATTTCGAATTACTGAGTTGAAATTAAATTGGTGTATGTTTGTCTCAGGTGCCGAAATCAGACTCTACCAAGGTCAATGAATGTCCTTGGCTTTAAATCACTTGGCAGTATCGTGAAAGAGAAAGTAGAAATTAATGTGCAAATACGTCGCATTGCTATTAACAAAAACAAAACCTGCTTTACTAAATTAGTTTTTTGTTGGTTTATGCATTTACTGTGATATCAACATGTATAAACATTGTACACATCATAGAATTACTGGATGATTAATGCACCTATTATTTTTTCTGTATGTGATCAAAACGACGACATTGTAAAATAAATGTTGTGAACATTACCTGCATTGTAGGAAATTAAACAAAACAAAACCGACGAGATCTTAATAATAAGTGAACTCCTAGCTGATTGGCTCAGTGTAAAGATATAACCAACTAATCGTGTTTCAATTTATAAAAAGTATATTCTAGGACATTCATTGTGAACAGAATGGAATGATTTGTGGCGTTGTGGATTGGATTGGTAATAAAGAATTGAATTGAATTGATTCAATAAACAATTAAAATGGCAGAGTTAAAAAAAAAAATACCAGCGAGATTTGTTCAATTTAGGGGCACGTTATTTCGTGCACGTCAGATTGAGTTCATGGGGGTTCACGCGTGAAAGCGCTCGCGCCCGTCAAAAACGAAAGTTTGATTCTGTCACATTAAAAAAGCATTTCTAAACTCTAATTCATAAATAAATATATACAAGTTTTGTATTGTTATCGCAAAACTAAAAGTTATTTGTATTTACTGTACTTCAACAAGTGATCTAAAGAGTATATTTACTAAAAACTACTCTGAAATACTTGAGTCGAGTCGGGCTTATGTCACCTGACCAAAAATATAGAGATTTATCTAGTCATCATATCTTTCCAATGTATACAGTGATTGCTGGATAAATCTATATACACACACACACATTTATATATAAACTATAGTACAAATTTGCTCAAATTGATTAAAAATAAAAGCATAATTAATGCATTAAAAAAATCACAATCGCAAACTTGAGTGGGCAAGATACATGCACACCTCCTGAGGCTCCACAAAAATAACAAAGAAAAAGAAAGAAAAATGGAGAAAAAAACCCTCAGAAGTATAAATGTTGCTACAACCATTATAAATTAAACACAAGATGTTTAGGACACTGAAAACATCATATTACATATATGTTTAAAGGACCAGTTTATATAAAAAAAAAAGATGGTGGTGCATGGGCCTTACAGACATTCAGGGTAGATATGGGTAGGGAAACACACACACACACACACACACACACAATTCTGTTTGTGTGTGTTGTTGTTTTCAGGGGGTGGGGGTGGGGGTGGAGATATTTTTCTCTCTTTAAATTATGGTTGGCAAGTAACATGTAAAATTAGGGTCGATTCGATCTTATAACTAGAAAACCGCCAATAGTTTTCAAACCTCATTGATCACTGTGCATATTTAAAATACAAAACATTACCTCTATTACAGGTATTATTGCACGTAGCGAGACTGGCTTTTCCTATCAATACTTTGTTTATGTGCGGGGTTTTTTTTCTGTGTTTTTTGTTTTGTTTGTTGTTGTGTTTTTTTTTTTTGGGGGGGGGGGGTTGCTTTTTTTTTTTGGTGTTAATATAAATGTTAGTACATAATCTTTATGCTTTGTCTGATATGTATGTGAGTGTGTGTATGTATGTATGTGTGTCCTTATGTGTATATATATGTGTATGTTGGATCTACTGTTAAAGTATGTCACCGTGTGTAGTATTTATTCTTATGTTACTCTCAGTGTATATTACAGTACTTTAAGTTGGTTGTGTTTAGCCTGGCTTAGTAATAGTTTCTACTGTTATCAATACCACTAAATTTACTACTGCTACTATTATTTCTCACTTTTATTTCATTATTCTTCATTTAATATAAATTATAACAAAAGTGGGTTAAGGGCAAAAGAGACATTGCAACATTTCCCTCTGACCCTGTAGGGTTGTTTTTATTTTTTTTATACATGTTTATGTATTTGTAATCTATATCTGTATGGCGTGTGACTGAATGTGTAGGCAATTGTATTGTGAGGTAATTGTTTATATATTCCTGGTCAGTGGTCTGTGTAATGTATATGGAATAGTATATTTAATTAATGTGCATCTCCTATATATATTACTATACTTTATATTCATATTTGAAAATGGATAGAGTATTTATATGTTGTTTGGTGACTGCTGGGGTTTGGCTGATGTAAAGAAAAGGACAGATGTGTTTAATTTTTTAAAGTCAAAATGTTATTCGGTTTATTTCCTACAAGACACTCACTTTACTAAAGAAAAGGAACTTCTTATATGCGCGGAGTGGGGATACGAATGTATTTTTAATTCTAATAACAGCCAATCTCGTGGCGTTGCTATATTAATAAATAACAATTTTGAATATAAAATACATAAAGTAGTTAGAGGAGACAGATTGATACACATAACTACATAAATGTAAACAATCCAAAAGCTTGCGATGAAGTGTTAAATATAATAGGTGAATTAGATCTTGTGGACATCTGGAGAGATCATAATCCTGAACTACGTAATTACACATGGAGGAAGAATAAACCAATAAAACAAGCTCGATTAGATTCTTTTCTAATATCTGAAATGTTGTATTCTTATGTCCTTAACTCCAAAATACATTGTGGATATAGAACTGATCATTCTATTAGAAGTCTAAATCTCGAATTCAATGAAGATTTATTTTTTAAGAGTGAATTATTAAATTTCCAATAGGTGTTGTACCTATTGGAAATTTAATAATTCACTCTTAAAAAATAAATCTTATATATATCAATAATAAAAAAAGTTATTTCTGATGTTAAGAGACAATATGGCGTGTCTGTCTATTACTTGAATACTGTTGATGATATACCCCTATCTGAAATAAATTTTACAATTAATGATCAATTATTCCTATAAGTATTACTTAAATGGAAATTAGAGGAAAGACAATTTCATACTCATCGTATTTGAAAAAAGAAAACTGTAAACTAGAAAAACAGCTGATTGAAGAAATAGAGATATTAGAAAATAGCGAACAATTAGATTTTCAAATTATACAGACAAAAAGAAAAGACTGCGTGAAAAGAAAATGGAGGGTGTCTACATCAGATCTAGAGCCAAATGGATAGATGAAGGTGAACGAATTTCTAACTATTTCTGTAACTTAGAAAATAGGAACTTTATTAGCAAGTCTATAACTCAAATTGAGAAAAATGATGGTTCTATTGTTACAAATAAAAATGAACTTATGCATGAGACAAAAGACTTTTATGAAAACCCCTATTCTTCAAAAGAAGATACGATAGCTGATACTGACCTACATGACTTATTTTTAGGTCAAGATATAAATAAACTTAACAGAGAACAAGCAGACTCTTTAGAGGGTTTATTGACATATGAAGAATTATCAAATGCTTTAAAACATATAAAGAACAATAAAAGTCCAGGGTCTGACGGTTTCTCTGCCGAATTAAAAAAAAAAATGGAAAGATATTGGTTATTTTGTTCTTAGATCTGTGAATCATGCTTTTATTAATGGTGAATTATCTAGAACACAGAAACTTGGAATAATTACCTGCATACCCAAAGGCGATAAACCCAAACGTTTTCTAACTAACTGGCGTCCCATTTCACGCTTAAATATTGTTTATAAATTAGGATCAGCCTGCATATCAGAAAGACTAAAAGGGGTACTTCATACAAACTGGGTTTATGTCAAATAGATACATCGGTGACAATATAAGGATCCTGTAATATAGTGTATGATATTTTGTCTTGTACTGAATCCCAAAATATTCCAGGAATGTTTCTAAGAGTAGATTTTGAAAAAGACATTTGATACGATCTCTTGGTCATTTTTACATAAAACTCTTGATTTCTTTGGATTTGGAGAAGATATTAAACGATGGATTTTTGTGTTCTAAAAAAATATTAAATCCAGTGTTATAGTCGACAGAAATATATCATCATTCTTTAACATTTACAGAGGATGCAGGCAAGGAGACCCATTATCTCCGTATATATTCCTCCTCTGTGTAGAAATTCTTGCAGAGCTTATTCGTAAAAATAAGAATATTAAAGGCATTTCAATAAACAGCTAGAATATCTTATTTCACAATACGCTGATGATACAGATTTTATAACATCTTTTGAAGAGACTATAGCAACTTTAAATAGATTTGTGGACTAAAAATAAATTATGATAAATCTGAAGTTATGTGGATTGGTTCCCAAAAGAATAGTTCAGTAAGATATTTACATTTAAATCTAAAATGGAATCCTCCAACTTTTAAAGCACTTGGAATTATCTTTAGTACTGATATTTCTGAAATAACTAAACTTAAAGCCGCACACCCTAGTTCCATCCAGCGAAAATAAATTATAATTTGGTTAATCTACAAACCTGTAACACACTTAGATCATGTTTTTATCAAATGGAGTGAAAAAGCAGGTTTTATATCGATAAATACCATGGGAATCCCCATGTCCCAATTGCTTGAAATAATTTTGAAAGTTAGTATTCTGATGTCACCGGTAGATGTTGCTCGAAGCACAACAATGCCTACGTCACGACAAATTTCACAGAGTGCGCACAGACTTGGGGTGCGTTCGTTTCACCTCTCCTGGACATGTTCCAACTGTTCTGTCCTGGTTGTATCCCCTCTCCAGATATCGTAAGACGTAGCAAAATTATTGGTTTTAAGGGTTTGTAACATTTTGTATTGAGACACTTACTTGTCTGAACTTTATTGTTACTGAAAATGTTCACGAACTGTGAAGAAAAATCTCACAAATGAACAACAACAAATCGGATGTTGATTGCGCGAACCGTGCACGAGAAAACAAACCGAACCAAAATGATAACGGTCACGTGGTATACCAACATCTGTGACGTTTACACAGGAAGATTCCCTCTAAAAATAGATTGGACCTCGCTTGCTTAACAGTTTTTTCTCGACAGCATGTCTTGTGAAAAAATGCAAAAAATGCATTTCGTGGTTTTACAAACATCAGGATTACCAAAAAGCACTTCAGGTGAATGGAAATGTGTATTCTAAATAATAAAATGTAAGTAAAGTGCAATTTTATTTGTGAAAAATGGGGTTTAATAGTGAAAAACAACGCCGTAATGGTTAACAAATAGCCGTAACTAGGGTGTGTCCCTTTAATTACAACTCTAAACTGTTTGAAATTAAACAGATTATAAATAGATAGATGAGAAGATTTGTAACACCACTTGGCAGAATAGCTATAATAAAAGCCTTATTAATATCTAAACTCAACTATTTACTCTTAACTTTACCAAACCCCATTAAGTCGTTTCAGTGTGAATTAAACAAAATATTATTCAGGTTTGTATGGAACCAAAAACCAGATAGGATAAAAAGAATAACTGTATGTAAACCTGTTAAAGAAGGAGGCCTCGGTATGACAGATATATTTAATTATATCAAGGCTTTAAAGATTACCTGGATTCGAAAATTGGAAACGAAAGATTCAAAATGGAAACCTATTTTATTTGCTCGTTTTCCTCAATTTCGTAATATTTCTGTATTTGGTAACGACTTCCCCTCAAAATGTTTCAAAAATGTAAATAACCTGTTTTGGAAGGACTCTACAGCAATAAAAGTAACATCCTTTGAAGATTTCTTATTGAACCAATTTGTTATAATTCCCAAATAAAAATTGATTGGAAAACTTCAACTTCATTTCACTTCCAACCTAAACTAGTCTGTTATCTATTTAAAGCCATTTATAACCACTCAAGAAATAAAATTAAGATGGTTCCAATATAGAATTTTACACAGGATACTGACTACCAACACGTTTGCTTATAAACTAAAACTTATTGACAGTGAAATGTGTACTTTTTGTCATGAAATGCGAGAATCTATAGAACATCTATTTTGGGAATGTAAAGTTGTTCAGCTTTTTTTGAATTTTTTTTTGAATTGGTTATTAAAATCTTGTAATCATATACTCTTCAAAAAAAGAAACGCAAAAGGGTACAAATGGGTTATAACTCCGATTTTATGTTTCCTACCGGTTCATGCTTTGTGAATATAAGGTCATTGCATGTCCCAAACACATTCCCACGGTTACATTCGATAAAACGCAGCTACTGTACAATAAAGTTCCAAAATGTGAATATTCGCAAAAACGCAGCCACGTGCAAACCATGTCACCACTGCACGTGCGTTGTCTGCACGTGCAACATGAACACCGACAGTATAAAAGTGCAGGGTGTTCGCTTGCCTGGCCTCTGTATCTGGCCGACAGTTGACAATCCAGGACATGCCACGTCTCAGTGAACCGCAGAGAAACAATGCCATCGGCCGACTAGACGCAGGCGAATCCAGAACGGCCGTTGCCAGGGCATTCCATGTGTCCCCAAGCACCATCTCCAGACTGTGGGACCGTTACCAGCAACATGGATCAACACGTGACCTCCCTAGATCCGGTCGACCACGGGTCACTACCCCCGGGCAGGACCGCTACATCCGGGTATGCCACCTTCGGGAACGATTGAATACTGCCACCTCCACAGCCGCAGCAATACCAGGTTTGCGCAGGATATCCGACCAGACCGTACGGAACCGCCTACGTGAGGTAGGAATTCGTGCCAGACGTCCAGTTCAAGGTGTCATCTTAACACCACAACACCGTCGACTCCGACTGCAGTGGTGCCAGATTCATCGACAATGGCCTCAACTGCGATGGAGACAGGTGTGGTTCAGTGACGAGTCCCGATTTCCCATGATATTTGTCAACAAGGGAATGGTCAAGAAAAAAAACCCAGTTATTAATTTTAAAAAAACATTATCTCTATACTTTATATACCGAAAATTGGCTAAAACACTGGCGTAGGAATCGGGGGGGGGGGGGGGGGGTGGCCCCACTTTTCAGATATTTTACTTTATATTTGCTTTATAATAGTGTAAGTGTAAATATAAAAATGGTATTTTGGTGAAAATGATGGTGGGTTTCTGCAATTTTTAGAGTTTAATGGATAAATTTTCTACACACCAAGAGCTAGCCCTGTGTATGCATATTTGTGATCATGAATGTACATAGAACTTTAGTTCACAATTAGTGAAATGCCTTTCAGGGGTCGAATTTCAATTTGGGGGGGGGGGGGGGGGTCACAGCAAGTGGGGCACCAAGCCAAACTTTTCATTCAAAGGAAGAAAACGAAGAAGACAACTTACTTTCTATCAAGTTTCTCAGACAAACGTTATCTCACCTTGTCTCTAGCATATATGCAATTTGTTGGATACAAATGAAATGTTTTATTTAAAGGTAGGGTCAACTCCAACAAGAGCTTTATGTGTTGGAAAGATGCATATCCGGACCACCAACACATACTAACACTTTAGCAAATGAAAAACGCGTAATTTTAGAGTTAATAAAAAAACATGATTATTCCTGCTAACTGGGGGCAGCCATTTTGTTTCGTTTTTGTGACGTCCAGTGGGATAGCTTGGGGCGAAGTGACGTCAGCTCCTGGCCATCTCCTGTATGTACAGTGTAAACAAAACCAGTAATTTTTGACAAGGCGCTTTTCTTTGATCAACCTGACTTGTAAAACAGCATAAATGACATAATAATATAATAAACTATTTAACTAAATATATTTCAAGTTGCATTAACGGAACAAAATGGGGTTATAGTATTTTTCTCTGTTTAATAATCCAAAGGAAAAATGTACACTATTACGCCTATTGATATGCTACGTTGGAGCAAAAACGACAACCCACAATACCCAAGTGATAATTTTCTTTTTGGGGGGAGTACGTAATTGGTCAGTTCTGTGGTTGTAGATGGAAAAGTCTACTTAATCAATAGTTTTACAGAACTATTTACAGTAATAAACCATGTCCATTACAATTTTAGGGGCGACAGGTAATATTCCACAATACCGGTATATATTTTTGTGTCTAGACAGCGTCAATTAATTGGTTCGTCTGGTTACCAATCAAATACACACCTGCCAATCAGAAATCACAGGTAGAAGCAACTAACAGCATAGACCAATTAACTAAGAAAACACTCCGTGTATCATTTCAGTATGTAGGTTAATGCATGGCAAAAACATTGTTAATTGTTTCGACTTGTTGTGTAGCCACTTTGACAATGGTATTTTATTTTGTATTGAAAAATAATATATATAGTGCTGGATATACTTACTGTTGGCTTACTGGGATGTGTATTATTACAGAACATTGCAATGTATGACTATTTATCATCCCACAAAAACCAGGTAGATTGTGTTCATTCCTGATGTGACGCGTTAAGTATTATGTAACCACCAGCTCGCCAGAGGGCGTACTCGCTGAGATGGTACAAAATGGCTGCGCCCGTTATATATAATAGTCGTCACATTTAACCGTTTTATTAATTAACTATACGATTATACGTGTTGATATTAAGCAATAATGTGCATTATATATCGTTGAATATGCATACCAGGCCAAATGCCTTAATTGTCCTGTCCTTTAACGACGCACTCAACACATTTTATATATGGTTATATGGAGTCGGACATATGGTTAAGGACCACACAGATGTTGGGAGAGGAAACCTGCGGTGGCCACATCGTGGGCTACTCTTTTCGATTAACAACAAGGGATCTTTTATATATGCACCATCCCAAAGACAGGATAACACATACCACGGCCTTTGATATATACCAGTCGTGATGCACTGGCTGGAGTGAGAAATAGCCCAATGGGCCCACCAACAGGGATCGATCCCAGACCGACCGCGCATCAAGCAAATGCTTTACCACTGGGCTACATCCCGCCCCTTGTCGGATAGAAATGCTGTTTAATAAAAGTAAAAATGTGATAGACAGCTGTGTTTAAACGTTATCATTAATACCAACCTGTACAATACAACAAAGAATAGCACCCACGGGAAATAATAATATTATAATTAATGAAAATTTAAAGTTACTTCATTTAATAATATTTATTATGTTTGATTTATTATCTAACATTAAACATAATTTGATACATAATACCAGTGTGAATATTGATTCGATGTGTTTAAGTATGAATTGATATGCATGTATTATAATTATTAATAGCATTATGTACAGTACATATGCATAATGATTTACCCATTAGTTACTACATTATCAAAATAACAAACCATAACGTTATATTAATTCCACATTATTACAAAATATGAACCACATGAATTAGGCGGTTCGGCCTTAAGTTTTGTGTAGGGCTGACCTCCCCTCCCTCCCGCCCCTCACCTGGTCAAACCAATGTTTAAAATATGATTGGCAGCCCCTTTCCTCTTAACCTCCCATGGGCTTAATGAATATTGGTTAATAATTATTATTAATTTTAGACCAGCCCATCTAAATTTGCGCCGAAAATATATTATATTAAGAATTTATATAGGTTAGGAATGTTGATATTTTTCTTTTTATAAAAGGGTGCAGCCAAAACTTTTTAACTCCAACTCTCCCCTTTTTATACTTTTGGCGTTAATATTCAAAATTTCCCCTATTTGTTAGGTTATCCCTGTCCCAAGTCAGACCCCCGATCCTATCGGAGGCTGGACTCGGGATAGGCGTGTTCGAAACCCTAGTGGTATATGGACACGTTAAACCAGTTACTAAGCTAAACCACATGAAACGTTCAGGGATTATCTGAAATGAAAGCCAGGTAGTCATATTAACACCCTGAAAAAATGGTGAAGATCTAACCCTGTTAACATTTGAAAATTGATGATGAGCAAGAAACTGCACTCTTGAAAGCAATTTGAGAGTCCTGAGAGCAATTTGCTTTTGGGACAGGTACAAATTTAGTGTTTGACAAGGTTAGCAGTTTTTCACCCAAATTAAAGTGTTAATAGTTTTGTGCAAGCACATGTATGCAAGTGAAAGTAATTGCTTGCATCAATCCATAAAAGCTGATTGAGTACCAAGCCTAATTTTAAGCACAGGCATTTGGGTCCTGGTTGGACTTTATAGCGTTTAGTTGTTTGCTTTGTTTAACGACACCACTAGAGAACATTGATTTATTAATCATCGGCTATTGGATGTCAAACATTTCATACTTTGACATATAGTCTTAGAGAGGAAACTCACTACCTTTTTTCATTAACAGTACTCAAGGGATCTTTTATATATACTCTTCAAAAGAAGAAACGCAAAACCACATTGTCATAACATTTGGAGAATTGATTTAATTATTGAATGGTGAGTCCGATAATTACCAAATGTTGCAGGATTGTTCACAATTCACTCTAGTCCATTGTGAGTAAGTGATAGGACACACCACCAAGGTCAAGGTCATCTGGAGTCAATACCGGGTGTGGCCTCCGCGTGTGTTGACAACTGCCTGGCACCGCCTGCCCATTGAAGCAACCAGAGTACGGATGACGTCCCGGGGGATGGTGGCCCACTCGGCCTGCAAGGCTGCTGCCAGCTCGGGCAGGGTCTGGGGCTGTGGTTGTCGCTGTCGGTCCAACTCGTCCCATAGATGCTCAATTGGGTTCAAATCCGGTGATATCGATGGCCAAGGAAGGACATTAATGTTGTTGTTCTGTAGGAAAGCCGTTGTGAGACGTGCTGTGTGAGGCCTGGCGTTGTCATGTTGGAACACTGCGTTGGCGTTGGCCATAACTGGAACGATGTGTGGCCGGAGGATCTGGTCAATGTAGCCCTGTGCATTCAGGTTGCCCTGCACGTGGACCAGGTCAGTTCTGCCAGTGTGTGAGATGGCTGCCCACACCATGACACTACCCCCGCCGAATCTGTCCACTTCCTGCACGCAGTTTGCCGCATAACGTTCACCACGACGCCTATACACGCGACATCTTCCATCATGACATCGGAGCAGAAATCGGGACTCGTCACTGAACCACACCTGTCTCCATCGCAGTTGAGGCCATTGTCGATGAATCTGGCACCACTGCAGTCGGGAGTCGACGGTGATGTGGTGTTAAGATGACACCTCGAACTGGACGTCTGGCACGAATTCCTACCTCACGTAGGCGGTTCCGTACGGTCTGGTCGGATATCCTGCGCAAACCTGGTATTGCTGCGGCTGTGGAGGTGGCAGTAGTCAATCGTTCCCGAAGGTGGCGTACCCGGATGTAGCGGTCCTGCCTGGGGGTAGTGACCCGTGGTCGACCGGATCTAGGGAGGTCACGTGTTGATCCATGTTGCTGGTAACGGTCCCACAGTCTGGAGATGGTGCTTGGGGACACATGGAATGCCCTGGCAACGGCCGTTCTGGATTCGCCTGCGTCTAGTCGGCCGATGGCATTGTTTCTCTGCGGTTCACTGAGACGTGGCATGTCCTGGATTGTCAACTGTCGGCCAGATACAGAGGCCAGGCAAGCGAACACCCTGCACTTTTATACTGTCGGTGTTCATGTTGCACGTGCAGACAACGCACGTGCAGTGATGACATGGTTTGCACGTGGCTGCGTTTTTGCGAATATTCACATTTTGGAACTTTATTGTACAGTAGCTGCGTTTTATCGAATGTAACCGTGGGAATGTGTTTGGGACATGCAATGACCTTATATTCACAAAGCATGAACCGGTAGGAAACATAAAGTCGGAGTTATAACCCATTTGTACCCTTTTGCGTTTCTTTTTTTGAAGAGTATATATGCACCATCCTAAAGGGGCATTTAGTTAGAACCTTGGGCCAGTTGTTCAAAGCGTAGATAAATTTAACCCTGGGTCAGTCTAATATTTTCCTTTTATATTTTTGGCACAAATAGAAAATAAACTTTAGATTTAATTATGTATTAATTAATTAACCTTTGGTTATTTTTCAATTATTATTCAGTTCTGGGTTTTAGAAAACATTCTCAGACGAATTTGCCAGTGTTTTCAGTGAATAAGGCATGAAAATTGTTCCATCTAGGTGACATTAAACATACATACATACATACATACATACAAGTAGGTAAAAAGATTATCATTTCAGGAATCGACCAATATACATTTTGTGGTGTAAATGTCTGTTTTGGTTAATTACAGAACGTTTTGTTGTTTTTAGCGATCAGATGTTTGATTGCTTGGTATTATACTTAGTGATTTCCCTAGAAATTTTGCAAGGCATGGTAGACCAAACACTTTTGGGGCATTTTCACCATTTTTGGGGCACTTGTATTTCATTAAAAATAGACAAAAATTAATTGAAATAAACATTAATGTAATTTATGTGCTTGCTTTAATAAATGAATGGTAAAAGATATAAATGGCATATTTTATTAATTAGTAATACCTTTTTGGGTGTTTTATAAAGGCAATTTTACAATTAATTATTGAAAAAGGCTTCTTTAATCTCAGGGCAGCATGATGCTGATTAAGGCAAGATGGCACTAGATTATTGAGACATGGTGCCGCACCATGCTAAAACAAGCTAAGGAAAACACTAATACTGTTCCTTAGTCAATTTAAATACAACAATAGAGGGTATGACTTGTTCCATCGAGTGGTACTAACTAAACACCCATAAGCTCCAACCAGGACCCGAATGCCCATGGATGGTATTAAATTATATCTGGTTTCTGGAGGGTCTGTAGAACTGTACTGATATTTTAAAAAGGACCAAAAAAAAAAAAAAAAAATCCCATTTTGAAGTAATTCTTGTTTATACTGGGTCTGGTTTTGAGGGGTTTTACTGTATATAAATAAAACAATTAATATACTTACATATTAGGCAAATTGCTATTAGACGTTGAGCTAACACAGGTACTTCGCAGTCTGGGAAGAAAGGCTGCAGGATGTACAACGCTGCTATGAGGCTCAATGCTGCTATACCCACAGGGCAAATCAGTAGAAAGTTAATCCATAGACACACAAATGCTGGGTAGTCTCCAAACGCACGCTTGATATAAATATACTCTCCACCTGACTGTGGCATGGAGGCTCCCAGTTCAGCGTAACACAGAGCACATAGTGTGTTATAAACTCCACACACGGCCCACATTACTAAAGAAGACCCCACTGATTTCGTGTGCATTAAAATACCCACCGGCGACACGAAAATCCCTGATCCTATAATGATACCAACAATAATTGATACTCCTTGAAATAAAGTTATCTGTTTCTTCAGTTCCACTTTTTCTTGCATCACTTTCTCTGGTCCCGCTGTTTCCGACATGTTGGCAGTTTTTGCAGAATTACAACAGTAAATGTGGATTTGTAATAAAACTCAATTGGCGGACTTTTGAGTTGACAATAGATTTAACAAAGCAAATAGTCTGAAAAACCCGGTTCCAAAAAACCACGTGCTTCCAACTCGGCAACTGTACTCTGTAGGCCCAATTGTTTACAAAACTAATCCTGCTAAAATTAACAAACTGTTCTGTTCTGATGGTGCTGCATTACACAAGGCCAGATCGGTACACTCGTACACAATGTAAACAGCAAAATCTTCATAAAAACAACACAGTATGTCTCCGAAACAAAATTCTCTTGAAACAAGTGATGATGAAACACCCGCCAATAGTCTGATAGAGTTGTTTCCCTTTATGTTATGAGAGTTCTTCGTTACTCACAGTCACAGGCGCCCTGAGTTACGAATGTTTCAATCTGCAATAAAAGAAACGTGTCGAAGCAAATATAATTTGTTATAATTTTAAGGAAAGAGTTCGACCCGTATCCCTATATATCAAAGGCTCTAAAGACTAACCCTAAAACTACCATAACCATAGAAAGGGGGTTACGGGTCGAACTCATGCCAATTTTAATTATTTGTGCGGTGGTGGTGGGTGGGCATATAAATAAATTCATGAAGTAAGAATTCAAGATATTTTTTTCTCTCCTTTTTTTACATTTAAAAAATCTGTAAATTTTATATAATTTTATTTTTATTATCAGGCCTATAGGCCTACTTACTTGGGCCTACAGGCGCGGATGCAGAGTTTCTGAAACGGGGGCGGGGGGTTCCAAATGTGATGACTGATCTCTCCTTTTACACAGAACAGTTAAAGGGACTGTGACGGTACATGCTCTTAATTTCTTTTCGCCTGTGGCGATATTAATTGTGTTAGAGGGCCGTGTGCAGTTCATTGCACTTAGCTAGGTGGGCAACTTGTTACGTAATACTTCTGCGCGATGGTCGTCTAATACACACCCAGAGTAGGTGTGGAGGCCATGTGGCCAGTAGTTACGTAATACCTCCGCGCGACCATGGAATCTCTAGCGAACTGGCGACATTAAGTCTGACGATCTGAGGAAAAAAATACCGCTTGGTCGCGGTGGAAATATCAGATGATAAGATTCGGTGCCGCGATTTACCCCCAGGCGATATTTCGATTTATAATAAATAGCTAGAGTTTTAGAGTTATGACAGAAGCAAAAAGGACAGAACAAGGAAGGCTTCCCGGGAACGTTGTCCGTTTGGACTTTGGTAAATATTTTATTTCTGCTCTGTTGTATAACCTTGATGTGATTGATGTGACTTTTAAATATTTTAATACTGTATTATACCAATATTCTTTAGACAGTGTCTTCGGTCATCTGACGAAGTAAATCGTAGACTTTTTGTTCTAACATTATACGAGTATTTGGTAATATAAAGCTTAGCCAGTCATCCTAGAAGACCTAGGTAAACTGTAGGTTATTGTCTTTATTGTGATAGGTACCAGTATTAATTCTGTGTTACAAGGTTACTGAACGAGTAGTAAGGGTTAATTAAAAATTAACCAGTTAGGAATAGAGTGGTAATTCCTTTATTAATTAAGTTCTCCTGGCAGCGTTTCTCAATTATCACACGTTACTGAACGAGTAGTAAGGGTTAATTAAAAATTAACCAGTTAGGAATAGAGTGGTAATTCCTTTATTAATTAAGTTCTCCTGGCAGCGTTTCTCAATTATCACACGTTACTGAACGAGTAGTAAGGGTTAATTAAAAATTAACCAGTTAGGTGTGGTGTGATGTGGTGGGGTGTAGTGCAATTTGTCTCTGGACAGGGTGCGCTGTTGTAGTACTGGGGTCTAATTCACAAAGTTATCTTTTTTCTTATTTAATAACGTACTCAACACATTTTAGTGACGGTTATATGGCGTCGGACATATTATGGTTAAGTTCACAGAGATAACTGGAGAGTAAACCCACAGCCGACACGTCATGGGATACTCTTTTCGATTACAGCAGCAAAGGATGTTATCTTTAATATGCATCATCGCACAGACACGATAGTATCGGTCTTTGTTACACCAGCTGTGGAACACTGACTGGGACGAAAATAGCCCATTGAGCAAAGTGAGATCGCAAAGATACAAAGAACATTTGTTTTGTTTAATGACACAACTAGAGCACATTGATTTATTAATCGTTGGATGTCAAACATTTTGTAATTTTGACATATTTCCATTAGCAGCAAGGGATCGTTTTAATTTATATGCACCACCTCACAGGCAAGAAAACACAGACCACGACCTTTGATATACCAGTCGTGGTACACTGGCTGGGACGAGAAATAGCCCAGTGTGCTCGCCGACGGGGGTCGACCCTCGACCGACCGCACATCAGGCGAGCGCCTTTCACTGGGCAACGTCCCGCCCCCAGATCGCATAGTTGCAAGAGTTCAATGAATTATGCCTATGGCATTTTGTCTTAAATAAATAATACAGTAGACCTACATCATTTTACAACAAAATTCTACGTTATAAAAGAGTTCAATGAATTATGCCTATGGCATTTTGTCTTAAATAAATAATACAGTAGACCTACATCATTTTACAACATAATTCTACGTTATAAAAGAACAAAAAATAATAATTTCCGGACACACTTTAAATCGTTTTATGCGTAGGGAATGTTGTTATTACTTTATAAAAAGAAGCAAAGAAGAAACTGTATATCAAAAATAAGCTTACCATTCTCACATACGACTAGGCGTTCAAAGTTAGAGCGACCCACTGTCACGATAAAAATAAATAAGCTTACCATTCTCACATACGACTAGGCGTTCAAAGTTAGAGCGACCCACTGTCACGATAAAAATAAATAAGCTTACCATTCTCACATACGACTAGGCGTTCAAAGTTAGAGCGACCCACTGTCATGATCAAAATAAATAAGCTTCTTTTACGATACAAGTGACTTTGTTTACAGCGGACACTGCTCTTGACACAGAAATCATGTTACACGATGTTGTGCAACTTGTATTTTGCACTTTGCGACACCTCAAACGGCGCCCGGATAAGATCCAAGATTTTTTCTTGTATTAGGAGGAGGGGAGAGGGGCGACTAAATAATAAACGAGTCGACACATGCCCGGCTCTCGATTTTTTTTCTAATTTAAATAGGTCCGATTTGTTCCAGTGGCGGACAGTTAAATTCGTGATATTTCAACGATCGATTATAATCGAAAATATATCGCTCCAGCTCTACCGATTTGATGATCGATTATAAAAATCGATTGTGCAGGGATATATTAAAGGGTCGTCCATAATTGTCAACATTTTCACAAGCGTACAAACCGTACGCAAGGGGGAGGGGGTTAAGGGGCCAGCGTACACTCGTTTTGAAAATGAAAAATGTCGATCAACATTTTTCATTTGGGGGATGTACACTTTAGGAGGGTGGGGTGGTCAAAAGTGTACTCTTTGTACACTTGTGAAAATGTTGAAAATTATGGACGGCCCCTATATGTACTTGTTCTTCCAGTTTAGATGATAGGACTTTCGTGACACACCATTCTTCGATTCTGTTTATCTGCAGTCGCTACTAGATTACTACTACTACTACTACTACTACTACTACTACTACTACTACTACTACTACTACTACTACTACTACTACTACTACTACTACTACTACTACTAGTAGTAGTAGTAGTAGTAGTAGGTATTAGTAGTAGTCATTTGTTGTTGTTGTTGTTATTATTGATGATGTTGTAGGTTGGTGGTGGTGGTTACTACTACTAGTAGTAGTAGTAGTATTATTAGTAGGTATTAGTAGTAGTAATTTGTTGTTGTTGTTATTATTGATGATGTTGTAGGTTGGTGGTGGTGGTTGTAGTAGTAGTAGCTTCCTTATTATTTAGTGGTACAAGTCGCAACAAAAATGGCAACAGACTTGTATGATATATCCAAGTAGATGACTAATTTCGTTGATAACGAAAACACAAGTTTATTGAAACTGTAGGAAACAATGTCATATGATGGGTAGGCGAGATTGTAGCTTTAAATAAAATGTTGTTTAGGTCAAAGCAATGAAGGGTGGTGCTGTAGTATACTTCTCTCATGATTTATTGAGTAATTGTTACACACAATGCTTCTTCAGAAGAACCTTTAAACTATGACACAATAAAGACATATATACTGATGATCAAAAAAAAGTATAACCGCCCTCGGCGGTGTCGTGGTTAAGCCATTGGACATAACGCTGGTAGGTACTGGGTTCGTAGCCCGGTACCGGTTCCCACCCAGAGCGAGTTTTAATGACTCAGTGTAAGACCACTATACCTTCTTTTTACCCAATAATAACTAACATCTAACAACTAACCCACTGTTCTGGACAGACGGCTCAGATAGCTGAGGTGTATGCCCAGGACAGCTTGCTTGAACCGTAACTGGATATAAGCAAGAAAATAAGTTGAAATGAATGAACGAATGAAGAAAGTACATGTATATACAGTACTAAAACGATAATAATAATTTAAATTTTTTAAAAGAAGTTATGCCTTTTAATATGTAGTAAGTTAGCATAAACGTATATGCATTTATTGTGTTTATGTCACTCTCGCCAGTGCACCACGACTGGTATATCAAAGGTCGTGGTATGTGCTGTGGGATGGTGCATACAAAAGATCCCTTTCTACTAATGGAACAATATAGCGGGTTTCCTTTCTAAGACTGTATGTCAAAATTACCAAATGTTTGACATCCAATAAATCAATGTGTTCTAGAGGTGTCGTTCAACAAAACAAACCTCTTATTGTGTTTATTTGAAACTAAAATACACCAGCCCAACCATATCCTCTGACGCGTATCACATACATGGAAAGTTCCTTTCATTATAACTACACACAAAGTGGCAATCCGTATCAGTAACGGTGTTGTTGCGAAATCTCTCTCGTATCGCGATTACTACGCGATGCAAATATTCGTACTTGCACATCTTACCGTGTGTGGTGGGATAAACGTTGACGCAGCAATTTCGACATAACAGGTTGAGATGCGCAAATATTCGACACTGGCAGTGACTTTTATTTTTTCAATGTTTTAGCTTTCATTGTATAATTTATATTTCGTCCATATATTCGTCAGGATTCAAGTACGCTGTCCTAGACATGCGTCTCCGCTACACTTATCTGATATGCTTAATGGTTTAATTAGTTACCGACAGAGAAGTCGGTATTGTGTTTTTTCACCACCCTATTGAGTTGTTCATAATTCATAATACTTCATAATTATAATATCTTCAGTGTGTAATATATACATACATATATATATATATATATATATATATGAACATGAACATGAACATGAACATGTACATGGACATATGTATATATTGCATAGGTATATGACAAAATAAACTTATGAAGTATTTGACCTTGGGACTAACCAGAGTACATTAGCTCAACAGTGAGGTAAAAAACGCAACACCGACTTCTCTGCCGGTAACCAATTAAAACATTAAGTAGCTCTCTCTCTCTCTCTCTCTCTCTCCTCTCTCCTCTCTCTCTCTCTCTCTCTCTCTCTCTCTCTCTCTCTCTCTCTCTCTCTCTCTCTCTCTCTCTCTCTCTCTCTCTGTATGTGTGTATATATACATATATATATATATATATATATATATATATATATATATCCCATACGTGTTCAGTGGAAGATTGATCTGGGCTCAGAACTAGAGATGTTTAATATTCATTAGATTTGTATACATTTTTATCAGTTCCATCCATTTTGTATATGAATTAAAGACAGAAAGAAATAATTAAAGACAAAATGACTCTTTTCGATTAGCAGAAAGATTTGTTTTATATAAACCATCCCATAGACCATTTGTGAGAGCACTGACTAGAAAGAGAAATAGCACAATGACATTCCATATACACAGTATATATGAATTCAAATATTAGACCCCCTACTTATAATATCTTCTACTTACACTACACTACTTACACTAATCTATATTAATTTAAGCAGCCACAAGTCTACTTTTTAATACTTATTCATGTTTGGTTA
Organism: Gigantopelta aegis; assembly: GCF_016097555.1. Classification (NCBI taxonomy): domain Eukaryota; kingdom Metazoa; phylum Mollusca; class Gastropoda; order Neomphalida; family Peltospiridae; genus Gigantopelta; species Gigantopelta aegis. The sequence continues at coordinate 22,903,194 of NC_054704.1, forward strand.
AGGTTTTACTGTATTAAATAATTACTATAAAACAGAGGTTAGGTGCGGGGTATTCGTACAATAAAGGTTTTACTGTATTAAATAATTACTATAAAACAGAGGTTAGGTGCGGCGTATTCGTACAATAAGGGTTTTACTGTATTAAATAATTACTATAAAACAGAGGTTAGGTGCGGCGTATTCGTACAATAAAGGTGTTACATTTAGTGTTAATTCACCAATAGTTTAAAGTTTGTTTTCTTTAACGACACCACCAATCATCGGCTATTGGATGTAAAAAAAATGGTTATTTCTGACTCGTAGTCATCAGAGGAAACCCGCAACATTTTCTTAATGCAGCAAGGATCTTTTATATGCACTTTTTCATAGACAGGAAAACACATACCACGGTCTTTGACCAGTTGTGGTGCACTAGTTGGAACGAGAAAACGCCCAATCAGTTGAATGAGTCCACCGAGGTGGTTCGATCCTGCTACGTAAGCACCTCAGGCCAGCGCTCAACCGACTGAGCTAAATCCCGCCCCAGTTCACCAATTCATTTCAACTTATTTTCGTGCTTATATCCAAATAATGTTCAAGCACGCTGTCCCGGGCACACATCTTAGCTATCTGGGCTGTCTGTCCAGGAGAGTGGGTTAGTTGTTAGTTGGTTAGTGGTTAGTGAGAGGGAAGAGGGTGTAGTGGCCTTGCACCTATCCTATGAGCCCGTAAGAACTCGCTCTGGAGCCGGTACCGGGCTGCGAACCCTGTAACTACCAGCCTGTAACCCGATGGCCACCGAGGCCGGTAATTCACCAATAGCAGCTATAGAAGAAAAAGTAAAGTTTGTTTTATTTAACGACGCCGCTAGAGCACATTGATTTTTTATCTTATCATCGGCTATTGGACGTCAAACATATGGTCATTCTGACACTGTTTTTAGAGGAAACCCGCTGTCGCCACATAGGCTACTCTTTTTACGACAGGCAGCAAGGGATCTTTTATTTGCGCTTCCCACAGGCAGGATAGCACAAACCATGGCCTTTGTTGAACCAGTTATGGATCACTGGTCGGTGCAAGTGGTTTACACCTACCCATTGAGCCTTGCGGAGCACTCACTCAGGGTTTGGAGTCGGTATCTCGATTAAAAATCCCATGCCTCGACTGGGATCCGAACCCAGTACCTACCAGCCTGTAGACCGATGACCTGCCACGACGCCACCGAGGCCGGTCTATAGAAGAAGGAAAACTGTTAAAGGGACATTCCTGAGTTTGCTGCATTGTAAGATGTTTCCGACTAATAAAATATTTCTACGATTAAACTTACATATTAAATATATTTTCTTGTTTAGAATATCAGTGTCTGTATATTCAATGTGTTTGTGGTCGTCTTAATATTTGTAAAAGGCCCAAACTGGATTTTGTCTTCAAATAATTTCGTACGTATGAAAAACATTTTAGAAAATAAAATAAAATTTAACCTAGTACAACTATTAGAACGATCAGAAACACGTTTAATATACAGCCAATGACTTCAATGACTCCTCCTCAACAGTCCTGTTCTGAATAAAGAGCTTCCAGATTAATAAAACCGCACAATCCCCCACCCGTCATAAAACTTGCTGATCCTCCTGTTAAAAACCGGAAACTGTCCTGAGCTGGAGATACGAGCCTGTCTCGAATGAGTGGGATAATACTAAAATATCATACACTTGTGCATAAAATAAGTGTTTTTCATAGTGTTAAAGAACGGGAATTCCGGTACAATACGCTGCCGGGATAAGTCAGGATAAGCGAACTAGAAGGCGCATTCAGCTGTCACGTAGCCCAGTGGTAATGCGCTCACTTGATGCGCGGTCGGTATGGGATCGATCCCTGTCGGTGCGCCCATTGGGCTATTTCTCGCTCTAGCCAGTGCACCACGGCTGGCATATCAAGGGCCGTGGTATGTGTTATCCTGTCTGTGGGATGGTGCATATAAAAGATCCCCTGCTGCTAATCGAAAAGAGTAGCCCATGAAGTGGCGACAGCGGGTTTCCTCTTTCAATATCTGTGTGGTCCTTAACCATATGCCCGACGCCATATAACCGTAAATAAAATGTGTTATGTACGTCGTTAAATAAAACATTTCCTTCCTTCTCCCACGTGGGACAATATCATACGCGTACGGGCTCCCATTTATGTAGGGGGTGGGAGTAGTGGTGGGGGATGAGGGCAGGCTGGCTTTTGCCCGAATTAAACGAAATGCCAGAATCTGGATAACAACATCTATTCATATTAGTATTACTACCAAACAGCTATAAAGGGTTCCAAAGAAATCACTACGCATTTTTACAAGGATTACTAATTTTGAGGGTAGAATGATTGATATACATTGTAAAAAAGGTCTGAGGTTAACACATTTAGCACGAATATCTGTATCATTTTTGCCTGAATTTAAGGTTTTGCTTCAGAACTGGGCGTGGGGTAGGGGTGGTGGGCAGTTACCCCACTGCCCCCTGTCTTGTACGCTTATGGACAATATGATAGTTGAAGTAAAGTAAAGTTTGTTTTGTTTAACGACACCACTAGATTTAAGAATCATCAGCTACTGGATGTCAAACATTTGGTAATTTGACATGTGGTCTCGGAGGAAACCCGCTACAATGTTCCATTAGTAGCAAGGGATCTTTTATATGCACTATCCCACAGACAGGATAGCACATACACCACAGTCATTGATGTACCAGTCATGGTGCACTCGCTGGAACGAGAAATAGCCGAATGGGCCCCGCCAACGGGGATCGATTCTAGACCGACCGCGAATCTGGCGAGCGTTTTGCCACTGGGCTACGTCCTATCCCATGATAGTTGAAGTGCAAATGTTTCAGGGTCCACGCTTGCTACTTAAAATTATATAGTGTCAACCACAGATATACATGTAGTTATATATTCAACCAAATTAATTCAGGGATAGTAGACGGTTTGCAATCATTTGTTTACTCTTTGTTTTAATATTCAGTTGCCAGATGTCTGTAAACTGGGAAATAAATACATTTCTATTTAGGTCACACAAACACACTGTTAGTGAATATGAAGAAATGATATAGAGCGGAACGTATACGAACTGATTCTATGTTCTATGTAATAAAATTGCTACAGGTCGGAACGGAACAGGAGATATTATTAAAACAATAATTGTGTTTATGTTAGTGAAGGAGTGAATACCAAGATAATAGATCTAAGTTTTATAATAAATAACTCGATAATTTCTTAAATGTAACCTCTATCTGTGTCTGTTTGTCTGTGTCTGTATGTCTGTCTGCCTGCCTGTCTGTCTGCCTGTGTGTCTGTGTTTGTATGTTTGTCTATCTGATCACCCCTCTCTCCCAGTTTGTCTATGTGTTAGTTAATATACAATGTCACTTGTTAATACTGCTTATGTGTTGACAATATGTTTCTTCTTTCATTGTTTAGAAATATCACAGTTCAACATTAAAAAACAATATACCGAAGTAATGGCGTTACTTTTGATAACAGCCGACCAATTTACGCACCCCCCGGCTCCCCCACACTCATGCACTTACACACATTTAATGTTATTTATTAACTTACTAACTTATTTATTTATTTATTTATTCAATTTTATTCAATTGCATTAAATATCGCTTATATATATATATATATATATATATATAATATATATATATATATAAATATATATAAATATATATATATATATATATATATATATATATATATATATATATATATATATATCAGTTAATTAATACATTAGTTAGTTAGCTGGTTAGTTAATTAGTAAAAACCATGTCACCATTTGTCCATTGTATTTGTATTATTATATCTAAATCAATAATATTCACCGACATTCGTTCAGTATAATACGTACGTATGCAGACGAAATTGATTAAGTATGTCAAAAGCAACAACTGTACAGTTAACTGACCTCAAATTCCCACAGCGCATAATCATCACCACATCTATGACAACAAACAGCGAGCACACTGGCGGTACAGTCACTAAAGTTAATCAGTGTGAAGTATAACAAATGTATGTATACCTGTGTATAGACGCACACGAAGTGATAAATAGGTTAGTAGTATCTTCTCCAGCAATGTACTTCGTAAAGTCCTGCTTGACCTTTATATCCGTAACAAAAGAATGAGGTGGTTCTAAGGTCAGGAAACATGTTTACAACATGTAATTTATATACTGTGATAAATCAACAGGCTTGCTTACAGACCAGCCGCATGCATAATTGATGTAATTTAAGGCTAAGTGTTTCACAAATCATATTAATGACATAAAATTATTTAAAGAAAAACAATACTTCCACAATTTATTAGTGTATTGTGTTTATAAATTAATAAATGTTTTGTTTTAAATCACAAAACGATACAATAATTTTGTGTATATTCATTTTACGACGACAATTATTTTGTTAAAGGGACTATCCTCAGTTTGCAACCCTAACAACACACATATCCTGCTATTTTCTGCTTTTTAAATTACTCTCTTACCATAATATTTTCTAAATATAAAACATTGTACGGATATATACATTTGGAATGACGTTTGCAGGCGCCTTTGCAGGAGAGTCCGGCAGAGAAATGTGAATTGAAGTTGAATTTGAGGTATTAAGGTGTTTTTTTTTATTGTTGATTTTGTTTAAGGACATATCCTAGAACACATGTCCAGCAGATGACATTCTGTCACCTTTGGACATTTTGAAATATACTGCTTCAAACCACCTCCTGTTCCCATTTTTATGGGTTTTTTTTAAATTTTAACTTTTAATATTTTAAAAGCTATTTTAGTTTGCTTCACTGGTAATTCATTTGTTTCAATCTATAATATAATACACAAGGCCATTTTAACAATTTTCCATCGTTCTGACTGGTTCTCCTCTTTTGATAACGCATTTCGCGCTCAGGTCCAGTCGACTATGTCCACGAACAAATAACTTAATGTTCGAAAGTAAATCTATATCAAATTATTAATTATGAACACATCATTATCAGATACTGGTGACGAGGCACTGCAAAATGTCTTTGGGAATGGTGTGCCACACTTTCGTTTGAAAATGTTCAAGATCTACGAGACTGACCAGAACCATGCAGTCTTCTTCCTAATTCATTCCATGTGCATTTCCTCGTTCCAGCCAGTACACCCCGACTGGTATATATCAAAGGCCGTGGTATGTGTTATCCTGTCTGTGGATGGTGCATATAAAAGATCCCTTGCTGCTAATCAAAAAGAGTAGCCCATAAAGTGGCGACAGCGGGTTTCCTCTCTCAATATCGGTCCTTAACCATATGTCCGACGCCATATAACCGTAAATAAAATGTGTTGAGTGCGTCGTTAAATAAAACATTTCCTTGCTTTCTTCAATCCATGTGTGTTCTATGGGGGAGAAACACGGGTAAATACAATAACAGGTCCATTCTGTTTATAACATGTACCTGCATCAGAATATCTTCAATACAGGATGGAATAGGGTGGATATAATTTGCCTTCATCTGTTGTTTGTTTCACAAGTAATGATATGCATGTTATGATTAAACTAAACTATTGTATTGTTCGAAAAGAGACTGAGACATTTGATTGGCCTACGTATATATTCTGGTTATATGATGTCCCGCAAATTAGAGGTGACTATGAGTGCAAATAATTAACGTACTGAAGGGTATACATTGTCTGACAAGCGATTATAAAACAAATAGTTGTGTCCGGAAGACAGGCTCCGAAATCAGGCAGCTTGAGATGGTCGAAATATCATTACAGGAGATATATTTTTTAATTGATCTTCTTAAACTATAGTGAAAAATAAGTATGACGAATTTTGCAACAACCAATGTATGAACAAAATTTGCATGTATCTCTGAAGATCACAGTGTGATATTTGAGCAGTTGTAATGTAAAATAATTAAATTTTCTTTGCGTCTATACACTTTACAGCAATCTGATTGGTCCAGAGGTGCTTTTTTTTCCCGTTCATATCTCGATGAACCCAAAAACATTAAGCCACGCCTACTACCCCCCCCCCCCCCCTCCGACTCGCACTACTTTAGTGCAACAAGCCGGATTATTCTGGTAATCATATTTGGATATTTTGAAGAAAACACACGTGAAAGCAAGCTACAAAAAATGTATACGATAAATTAATGGAAAATGCTATAGCAGAGTAAACATATGGATCTATACGCATTGATTAAAAAAAAACACAACAAAAAAAACCCTCTTCCCTAATCATGACATGAGACTGTCGTTGGCCAAAGAAATCACGTAGGAAACTTCACGCCTGTAACTTACTTATAAGCGATGTTCAACAGCTGTTGGCAAAAATTAAACGGTTCCACCGACAGCATAAATGTTAGACACGTTCCCTTCTTTCACTTTCATAAAATATAACATAATCACGAATAGGACAAATTTAATGATCTGTAAAAATGCACAGCAGCTAGAGGAAATGACGTCATTTACACAAAAAATCACCTGATTCAAATAATAGTGAATGAACGTTCGCATTCTTACGCAACATAAGTATCAATGAAGTTTACACAAACAATACTACAGGCATATTTAAAGCTAAACAAAATAAATTCAGTTATGCATTGTTAAAGTATGCATATAAATTTAATTAAAGAGACTGACGATCCCAGCAAAGATACTGAGAAATTCTTTTATATTTTCCATAAGTTACATTTTGTTTTCTACTCCTAAAATGTCATTCGGGCGATCGGTTGGCAATCATCTTGCCTTTTGCGGTCTGGACGATAAGTCTACAGTATTTGGCTATATATTGGAATCAAAACATGAATAACTGAGCATGTTACTAACAACAATGATAATCATATGGGTTTAATCCAGAAAGCAATAAACGCTGCCATGGCTAGACAGTGAGGCATGCAGCAGAACGCATAGCATGAGTAACATAGATCTATGTATCTATTGCATTTCAACAACAACAAATAAACGGTCATAGAAAGGATCCTTTGAAGACAATGCTCATGAACCATGATGAAACATATATGCTTTTCTGATTGCGCAACAGGTCAAGTGTCGCTCCCTGAGTTTTGGACAATAGACCACAACAAGAAAAACATATGTGAACAAAACAGTTTGTACATATGTAGATAATATTGCATTGCATTTGAGGAACTCATACTAAGAAAGGCAGCTTGGGCAATCTTGAATCACCTGTTTTCAAAACGAAAGACCAACATGAGTCTGATGTCATCGGACATGGCCGCTGGGTTACTTTCAGAAAAATATGTTTTTACACCAAGCCATCATTTAACCGTCATTTTAGAGATAATGTTGCATCTGGCCTAGATAACGCATACAATGATGACATAGTTGCTGTTCTCCTTTCCAGAAATGCAATTATCGTTTGGATAAAAATGGTGACAAATAATTTCACAGTACTGAATGACACAACCTAGAAAATAGTCATGGTATTCTTAAAAAAAACCTTTGTCAGCGCTGGCACTCTCACGGTTGCTAATATACAATAGTACCACCAAACACAGTCCAGACGAGAAAGATAAAAGACTATCGATATAGTTATAAAGATCCTAGAAACAATGATATTATAAGCAGATTCACCTGTGCCATGTCTGCAGTCAACTGTATACAAAATAATGTAATCTGTTATCAAATATTGTGTACCTCTAAAGCCCAGTCGGTAGCGGATCCACAGTGTTACACTGACCACTGACACGAATATAGTATACTAGTAATTTACTACCCTAGACTCGCAATTAGAAACCACCAGCAATAAGGTCTAAAATTTAGTATACGAAACTTGAAAGAAAATGCAGAGAACCGATGAAGGCGGCCATTTTGAATAAAACCATCTATGTTGGCCACGCCCACATGTTCAAATGTCACACTTTGTTACTGTTTATGGTTCCTAGTGTTTTTTTCTAACTTTCTGCCAGGTTTGAAGCAACACAATAGTGTATGTCGCTTTTAATGATTAAAAAGGGCACTTTGTGGGCTACGCCCACTTTCTCGGACGGGTCACCCCAACTCATTTTGTTCGACAGGTCTAAGTGATCTAGAAAACATTCAAAAACTTAATTCCCGAAACATTTGTCACGAAGTCTTCCTAGTTTTGTATCTATATACTACTGGGACAATATTACCAGTTATTGGCATTGAAATGGCAAAATAAATAAATTTTAATATCTCAAAATTGCCGTAAATAAAATGTGTTGAGTGCGTCGTTAAATAAAACATTTCTTTCTTTCTTTCTTTCCTTCCTTCAGATCTGTGAAATAGATATCCTAAACAAGTATAATCAGCCGAAAAATAAACTTAATACCGTAAATTTGGGTATAGTGGTTCGCTGCCGGACTAAGGCCCTCCCTTGCTAAAATTCCTATACACGCGCCTGTTTTGGCCTAATTATTTCACATTTCTTGTGGTTTTTGTCAAAAGAAATCAATTCGTACGTATGTATTATATTAGACAAAAATCGACATTTGAAACACTATAAAATATTACGTTGTCCAGAAATGCATTGGTTATAAATAAATTCCTATTGTAAAAAAGAAAATGTAGGTAAATTGTAATTTTAGTAATGTAAAAAAAAATCCTTTATTTTGCCGGAAACATTTTAAAATGCTACAAACTCAGGGTAGTCACTGTAATATGATATATTTATGTTGCCACAGTCAATCAAAGTTCAGTCACGGTGTCCTAGGCATGCAGTTCAATTGTTTGGTCAACAGCTGTCGGCCTAGGACAAATGAAAATGGGCAGCGTAAGAAAACAGGACAAAACAAACCGCTGTCGCCAGCCAAAGGTCACTGTTATGACCAATATTCTGATTTATGGGCTCGTTATCCACCGTAATATAGTATGACCACCAGCAGTTACTCGTCTATCTGCCTATCTGTTACCACTTCAAAAGATACGATAACGTATCGGTGACCGAAGACAATGTTTTATATTCACCGATACAAGAGTGGCCAATATAATAATTATGTTAGGAGCATATTCAATTTTGATCCAGAGAGGAATGAATAAATTTAATGTTTAACAAACACCATAGAGATAAAAATAAAATTAAAATACATCGGCTATTGGGTGTTAAAAGGAGAAGGTTTCATACAAAAGTGACATCAATTTTAATTGAAATATAATTATAGATGTCAGTAATGAAAATATTAAAGTGGGTGGGGGTGAAATAACTCCCCAAACCGAGCATAGCCGCATACTGCACTTGGCTTACTTTTGTTTGGTTAACAACCTTTTCATGTTATGATCTACACAAATGGAGAATTAAAATTGATTAGGAATTTTGCAATAAAGTGCCGTAGAGTGTCGTTTTGCAATAAAGTGCCGAATTGCAATACAATTTTTTTTTCTTCAAATTTCCGATTCCAAGCTACTCTAACAGGATCTCTGGGCTCAATTGAATACCACCAAACCAAATTTGTCATAATTTTTCATAAAATTGTTATCAATGGACTTTTGAAATTTTCAGATAAACTGCATTTCCACTAAGTGCCGTTTTGCAATAAGCTGCCTTTTTCAACAGAAAACTAATTTTTTATCATTTCAAAATCACTGTATGTCTTTAACTGGGGGTGGCGAACAATTTCCCATTCCAACTTTTATCAATAATAGCTTACAAAAATAAATATTTGAGTTTATTGCAAAACGACACGCTAATGCATTTTTTCAAAGTGTCATTTCGCAATAAAGTGCCGAATTGCAATAAACTGCCTTTTTCAACAGAAAACGACTTTCTTATCATTTCAAAATCACTGTATGTCTTTAACTGGAGGTGGCGAACAATTTCCCATTCCAACTTTTATCAATAATAAATTACAATTTTTTTTTACTTTATTTTATTTCAAAACGACACGCTAATGCATTTTTTCAAAGTGTCATTTCGCAATAAAGTGCCGAATTGCAATAAACTGCCTTTTTCAACAGAAAACGACTTTCTTATCATTTCAAAATCACTGTATGTCTTTAACTGGGGGTGGCGAACAATTTCCCATTCCAACTTTTATCAATAATAAATTACTTTATTATTTTTTTTTTAGTTTATTGCAAAACGACACGCTAATGCATTTTTTCAAAGTGTCGTTTCGCAATAAAGTGCCGAATTGCAATAAACTGCCTTTTTCAACAGAAAACGACTTGATTATTATTTCAAAATCACTGTATGTCTTTAACTGGGGGTGGCGAACAAATTCCCATTCCAACCTTTGAAATTTTCAAATATTTATCATATAATAAAGTGCCGTTTTGCAATAAACTGCCTTTTTTTTCTTATCATTTTGTGTATGTTTATTGGCAAACAAAACGACACGCTAATGCATTTTTTCAAAAGTGTCGGTTTGCAATAAAGTGCCGAATTGCAATAAAACAATAATAAATTGCTTTTTCAATGAAAATTTTTCAAATGTCATTCCAATAAAGTGTTTAAATGCAGTAACAAATTGATTCCAACTTACTCTAACATGATCTTTGGGCACAAATGAATACCCGCAAACCAAATTTGGCATATCTTTTCATAAATGTGTTGATAAATGAACTTTTGAAATTTTCAGATATACTGACTGCGTTTCAGTTAATGTGCCGTTTTGCAATAAACTGCCCTTTTCAACAGAAAACGACTTTCTTATCATTTCAAAATCAGTGTAATATCTTTAACTAGACATGGGAAACAAAATCGCTTTCCAACTTTTATCAATAATAGCATACAATTTTTTTTATTTGAGTTTATTGCAAAACGACACGCTAATGCATTTTTCCAAAGTGTCTTTTCGCAATAAAGTGCCCAATTGCAATAAACTGCCTTTTTCAACAGAAAACGACTTTCTTATCATTTCAAAATCAGTGTATGTCTTTAACTGGAGGTGGCGAACAATTTCCCATTCTAACTTTTATCAATAATAAATTACATAAAAAATTATCTGAGTTTATTGCAAAACGACACAGTAATGCATTAAAAAAAAAAAATGTATCATGTGCAGTAAAAGTGTCAAATTGTAATAAAAAATTGTTTCATATTATTTCCTATTCCATCCTACTCTTAACATTCCAATGCTTTTTCAACAATAATGATTGAAAAAATTATTATATATAAATGGTAGTCGATAGAGATCATTTATGTTACTAGGGTCGGGGGGGGGGGGGGGGGGGGGGGGGTATCCGGACATCGAGGACTCTTATATTATTAATGGAAATATAGATATTTCGTAACCTGTAGATTATCAGACCTTCATTTTGTGGTAATCTGTACGTGGGTTACCTGACACTACGATTATATTGTGTCAGTGCCTCCATGTACGTTGGGGTGGGTGGGGGGGGGGGGGGGGGGATGTGTAACCAAGGCCGTAGTATGTACTATTCTGTCTGTGGGATGATGCATATAAAAGATCCCTTGCTGCTAATCGAAAATAGTAGCCCACGAAGTGGCGACAGCGGGTTTCCTCTTTCAATATCTGTGTGGTCCTTATCCATATGTCCGACGCCATATAACTGTAAATAAAATGTGTTGAATGCGTCGTTAAATAAAACATGTCCTTCCTTCCTCCCATGTACATTGTGTATAGTATGTGCATGTACGTAATGTATACTTGATGTATGTATATGAATATGAGAGAGAGAGAGAGAGAGAGAGAGAGAGAGAGAGAGAGAGAGAGAGAGAGAGAGAGAGAGAGAGAGAGAGAGAGAGAGAGAGAGAGAGAGAGAGAGAGAGAGAGAGAGAGAGAGAGAGAGAGAGAGAGAGAGAGAGATGCACCAAAAATTACAGTTATATTACTGCTGGACATTTTGTTAAGGACCATGTAATACGCGATACCAGTCATGAGTACTGGGTAGGTTGGGAAAATCCAATATACGACATCCACCGATGAGGATCGACCCTGTGACCCAAGCTCCTAGGCGAGCATTCAACCAACTGAGCTAAATCCTTCCCCAATCTCATTTGAATAACACTAGCTTGTGTGAAAAAGACGTGGGATATTACGATATTTATTGGTTTTGTGGTGGCCATCTTGGATTTGCGTCTACCTTGATTAAGCTACTCATTTGGAAATGTTATCACCTCAAAATAATATCTCCACAACTATACGAACAAGGTGATGTGGCTTGAAATTTGCCACCTCAGATGGCACCGATTGTCACTCTGGCCCATGGACTATAACTGGAGGCGGCCTATTGCAATGTTTCGATTCGGCAGGTTTAGTCTTTGCATCTTGTAACTCGTGTACGTCGAAATGGAAATGAGACATCATTGCAAGCATTGCAGCTTTAAATACCCATCCCTACCCCAATCTTTTCCCCGAGTTTCACATGCATTCGCCAAAATCTGACAACAAAATGCAGTTAATTGATGTCATATGTGACAAGTTGCCAGCACACTTTCAGGAACATCTATGCAACAATAAACTTATCATCACTGGTCCTAACACCATTCCTGATGAAATTGCCATGGGAGTAAATATCAAGAGACATGACGTGGCTAACAGTCATGAGGAGGCAGACGTCATCATCGTCAATCAAGTGATGCCGGCAGCCAGACAGGGTTACAAAACCATTCACATTGTATATGACGATACAGATGTCTTTGTACTGTTGGTACATTTGTACAAAACACTGAACATTACCAGTGAATTATTTATGGTGCCAACAAGTTCTAAGACTAGGAATGTGGCTAATATTGGTTAATATTGGTACCACAGTAAGAAAGCATGAGGAAATCGTGCCCTTACATGCACTGACTGGCTGTGACACTGTCAGCTCAATCTATGGTGTAGGGAAATTAAAGGCAGTAAAGGCACTCCAAAAAGGTCACGTGCCACCACTATTGGGTAATGACCAGATATATATTGAGACCGTAGTAAGTGGAGCTACTGACTTCATTGCAGCTTGCTATGGAAGTAAGTGCAGTGGAACCATGTCTCAGATACAGTTCAATGTCTGGCAGTCTAACACAGAACGCAGCAAGGTGCCATATCTTCCACCTACTTCGGAAGCTTTTGGGCTCCATGTGAGACGGGCACATCACCAGGCATGCATATGGAGGGCTGTATTAGATTCAGATCCACCTGCACTAGATGCCGCGGACTATGGCTGGCTGACCATGACACTAAGACTCTCTTGCCTGTTCCGTTGCCCGCTGCGACTATGTCTGCACCACTCCGGTCTTAAGTCTATTATGTTGCACATGTAGCACCAATGAGCCATGTTCTAGCCGAAAGTGTTCATGTCATCGTTCTGGAATGGCGTGCAGCATTTTCTGCAAATGCTCAATCATGTCTACAGCAAACTGTGAAAATCCCATAAAAAATAATACCCCAGCAGACAGTGACGACGAAGAAAATGAAGATGGTGATGATGAATAGAAATCAGAACAATTAAAATAAACTATATACAATAGAGCTCACATTGGCCAATACATATATGTTTTTTTATTTTGCGCTTCACTGTGGTGTCAATTGTGGACATAAGTTTGCCAATATCTGTCATTTCAGGCACTATGTGGATTCCAATTGCTCTCTAACCTCTCTAGAGGGATTTATTGACTGCAAAAACATTGACACAGATGTATTACAATAGAAAATCCAACTTAAACTTGCGTGTTTAGTCTTTTGGATTACGGCGGCCGCCATCTTGGATGCCAGCTGGGCATCATTCAGATTCCGATTCTACACTACTTCACCTACCAAAATCAACAATAACCTGCTTTGGGGGTATTTTTGCAAGGTTAAGGAAAAAATGCCTACTTGGCTACTGGACTAAAAGCATTTAAAACACATAAAGTTTGCATTAAGCAAATACGATATACACTAAGTACATCAAGTATACAATTCGTACATGAAGCATACATTATGTACATACAGCGTGCAATACGTATACAATATACACATGAGATAAACACTATGTGCATTAAGCATAAGACATACAATGCGTAAATCAAGTGTACGATATGTGCATCAAGTATATGTCATGTGCAAGAAGTATACACTATGTACTTACAGAATGCATCATGCATATACAATACAGTATAGCTACACAATTAAGACAAACGCAGGGTACATGAACCATGCAGTAAGCATACCATACATGAACTGCGTGCATCACGTATACACTATGTGAATCAAACATATACATCAAATATATCTAATGCACATAATGCATATGATATGTACATGAAACATACATTATGCACATCATTCACACGATATGTACATGAAACCTAAGCTATTTGCATCATGCATATACGAGAAATATATCAACCATACGCTTTGAACATCAAGTACACATTATGTACATCAGGTATACAGTATTTACAACAAACATATGCTATGTACATCAAGTATACGCAATGTACGTCAAGTACACGCTAAAGTCACCATGTATACGTTATGTACATCAAGTACACGCTAGGTACATCAAGTACACGCTAGGTACATCAAGTACACGCTAGGTATATCAAGTAGACACTATGTGCACCAAACATACGTATATAGAATATAATAGATGCATCAGTCATAAAGTCTTCATCAAGCATATGCTATTTCCATTATGTTTACTATGCATATATTAGGTATTTCAGGTACACGCTATGCACTCCAAGTATATAGTAGGTACATCAACTATACGCTATGCACATGAAGCATACGTTATGTACATCAAGCATATAATATGTACATCAAGTATATGTTATGTGCATCAAGTATGTCATGTGCATTAAGTATATACTATGTACATCAAGTTTTGTTCATCAAGTCATGTAAATCAAGTCCACACTTACTACACCAAACATACGCTACGCACATCATGTATGTGCTATGTACATTAAGTATATAAGTAGTACATCAATGCTAAATTGTGTTGATCAAGCACACTCTACTTCCATTAAGTATATTATGTCCACCAAGCATACGCTAAGGTACATTAAGTATTAGCTATTCACTTCAAATATACATTATGTACATCAACCATACGCTATGTACATGAAGCATACGTCATGTACATCAAGTATACAGTATGCACATCAAGTACACACAGTGAACACCAAACATATACTATGTACATGAAGCATGTGCAACACTAGTCAAGTATATGCGTCATACATATGCTATTTCTAATAAGTATGCTTTTTTTTATCATGCAGATACTGCGTCCATCAAGCATACGCTAGGTACTTCAAGTATACGCTATATATTTCAAATAGGTACTATGTATAACACGTATACACTATATAGACCAATCATACGTTATGTACATCAAGCATACGCTAAGCACCTCACATATTAGCTATGTGCACACAACATGCGCTGGGTAAATCAACTATATGCTATTTCCATCAAGTATATGATATGCACATGAAGTATACATTAAATACATCACGTATGTACAACACGTATACACCCTGTACACCAACCGTGCGTTATCTACATCAAGGATACGCTATGTTCATCAAGTATACGCAGTGTACTCCAGGTATACTCTATGCACATTAAACATACGATATGCACCTCACGTACATATTGTGAATATCATGTAAACGTTATGTGCATGAACCATACGCTACATATATCAAGTTTTATCTATGCCCATCATGCATACATTATCTGCATCAAGAATACTATATGTTCATGAATCATACCTTATGTATATGAAGCATGCGTTATGTATACTTCACACTTACGCTGTGTACATGATATATTCACCAGGTACACCGAGCACACACTATGTACATGGGGTATATGCTAATTGCATCAGGTATATCAGTGTATCACATATCAGTGCGTCAGTGTATGACGTATATGCTATGTACACCAACCATTCGTTATGTACATCAACCATATGCTATCTACATCAAGGATATGCTATACTCTCTATCGTCTCTCTGTATGTACTTCCCCAAATTCAGGACAACACATACCAGGGACTTTGATATGTCAGTCGTTGAACACTGGTTGGGACGGGAACAATCCCAACTAGAGAATTAGTGTCCAAAGACAATTAGATCCACCGATCCAAACACCTCATGACATTATTAATGTTTGACGTAAATAGTGTATACTTGATGCATGATGTCTATTATTGATGTGCCTGGCAAATATTTCAAACACGTATTTACGTAATGTATACATGTATGCAGTCTATACTTCATATACTTGGAAGACATTTAATACGTGTACTATATACTTACTACACATGCCATACGTAGCGTATACTTCATGTATATAATATATGTATGTATTGTATACTTAATAAAAGTACTGTATACTGGATATACTTTGGGCCCAGTAAATGTATGTTATATATATTTCATGTACATAGTATTTAATTTCGAGACTTTAGTTGATAGTGTAGGGGCATATGTAATTCCATTGGACTTGAATGTTATCTTTTGGAACCATCCATGATTGTAATTGTTTTAGTATGTAGATTACAAAAAATATGGTTCCATTTTTTTTTTAATGAAGGTCAATGACGTTGTTCAAGGTCAGTACATAGACATGTAGTATATCGATGGATGGCTTGTGGTGAGCATGGTACAGATAAGTCAGTAGTATGTAAGAATACAGGGTCATAAAACATAATTATAGGCAAATTTTATTATAGTTATAAAACGTTGGGGTTTTTTTTTTTTTTCGGAACCTATGTGGATTTAGTTTTTACGACAATATTACCAAATTTATATATGTCTAAATTATCTGGGGTTTTTTAGGTAACATAAAGGAATATATGACATTTGTTATTATGATGAGTATACTATATTATCTGGCCTCAGTATTTATATGCACGTATTTCAACTAAAAGGTTTCACTCAGTATTGAAATCACCATCCGACTCATCAACATCATGGACAAATGTGTGTTTTTGGGGATAAAAAAAGCCATTTTGCATTTCTGGATATACGTTAGGAACTATTTTTAATATAGGAACACTGCAGAATTATTTGACGGCGTCACAATTTTGCATATGTATTGTTAACTTTTGCTTTAAACGACCTCTAGGTCATAATAAATCCAGAGAACATCATTATATTGTTTTATGTAAGACAATTCAAGCCTTATTATATTTTTCAAGCAGACTCAGTTGGTTTTAAGTAGGTTAAACTGTCAGTGAAGGACATGCAAAGATCCAAATACATACAATGCATAGTTTTCTTGGTTCTGGTCATAGCAGCAACATCTAAAAAACTCAATATGTTTATAGCTATGGGTTGCTTTTGATGCTGGAAATTCATTTCGATATCTGGATGTTCATGTGATGTCTTGAATTATAAGAACTGACAGGTGTCTTTCACTGCCCAGGTTCCTTTGGCTGCTGTGACAACATGTTTTTAGTAGGAGCCAGACAACATGCTGAGCCACTGGGGAGGTGGTAAATAAACTAACATAACTTTCTAGCCAGATCAGCATCCACAGAGCACGGAAAGTGTTTTTAACCCTAATACAATGCAAAAAGCAGTGTACCATAAATGCCATTACCAACTAAATGCACAACTGTATAACACAGAAAGCTATAAAGTTAAAGTTTGTTTTGTTTAACGACACCACAAGAGCACATTAGTTTATTAATCAACGGGTATTGGATGTCAGACATTTGGTCTTTGTGGCATATAATCTAAGAGGAAACCCGATATAATTTTATTTTGAGTACCAGTTGTGGGGCACTGGTTTAGACAAGAAAACAAATCAGAGCTCGAGTCCATTGAAGGGATTCAATCCTTCAATTCAAACACCTCAGGTGAGCCCTATACTGACTGAGCTAGATCTCACACCAACAGACAGTTACAAGACCGTGTGGACAATGCTACCAGAGTCCATTAATGCATGTCAAAAATCACATTGATACCGTTGCAAAAGAATGTTGTGGAAAAGTTTCAAGGCTATACTATGACGCAGAGACATGTCAGTATGTCACACAGGCATATCCAGGGTGGAATGGGTGAAACCACTTTTATGAAATACTAATATTTGTTGTATTGCGACAGGCAGTAGAGTCGAAAACTATGTGTTATTAACGGTTTTAAAAACAATCTTTTAAATGTAATTTGTCTTTTAGCAAGGGACCATCCAGAAAGTATGGATTCCCGGGGGTGGGGGTGGAGGTGGGGGTTCGCGCATTACATGCGAAGAGACCACAGAGGAAGGGGATTCACTGACAGTACACACGCCAAAATTAATTCTTGTATTAGTGCAAAATTGTATCCAATGTACTTTTCAGAGTCGTAGATCACTATAAAAAAATGCATTAGCGTGTCGTTTTGCAATAAACTGAAAATTTAAAAAATGTATGCTATTATTGACAAAAGTTGGAATGGGAAATTGTTCGCCACCCCCAGTTAAAGACATACAGTGATTTTGAAATGATAAAAAAGTCGTTTTCTGTTGAAAAATGCAGTTTATTGCAAAACGGCATTTAGTGGAAATGCAGTATATCTGAAAATTTCAAAGGTCCATTGATGAACAATTTTATGAAAAGATATGACAAATTTGGTTAGGTGGTATTCAATTGAGCTCAGAGATCATGTTAGGGTAGTTTGGAATCGGAAATTTGAAAAAATATTTTTTATTGCAATTCGGCACTTTATTGCAAACCGACTTTTACTGACGTGAGTAGGCTACATTTACTCGTGAGCAGATTTTCACATTCGTGTAAATTTTGTGCATGCGTTTGGCTTTAATTTCAAATTCCATCTAATATAATATTTACTTAATTCATGTAGATAGATTTGAAGACCATCATAAGTTTTCCCATTGGACTATTTCTTGTTTCAGCCAGTACACCACGACTAGTATATCAAAGGCAATGGTATTGTGCTATACTGTATGTGGCATGATGCATATAAAAGATATCTTGCTTCTAATAGGAAAATGTGGCGGGTTTTCACTCTAAGACTATATGTCAGAATTACCAAGTGTTTGACAGTCAACAACCGATGATTAATAAATCAACGTGCTCTAGTGGTGTCGTTAAACAAAACAAACTCGATCAAGTGTCATGCGAATCAGTGCAGTTGGATCGAATCCTGCAAACTGACACTTTGTGTTTTTAAATATTCATAGTTGGATTGAAGATTTGCATTCATCTGTCATATACAAAACTATTAAAGGCGCAGACCCTAGTTTCATCCGGTAAAATGGACACCAAGTTTAGTTAGTCTACAAACGTGCAACACATTTTTGGATATGACTATAACAGAGAGAAGCTAAAGTCTGTGATATTTAAACAGGGAAATACCGTCAAAAGTAACTTGAGCTTGTCTAATTAACCATTATTTCTTAGACGAACGTGCGTTTTTAAAAATTAGGGTATATCGCTTTAAACAGCAGTGGCCTTAACACGTCTCCTTGTTTTACTTCCCGCTACGCAATGGAATTATGATGGGAGTGGGAACTAGTGCTTCTGGGGTGTAAAACATGGATACTTACTTTTCTTCTTAAAAAAAATGTTTATAAATGATATGAATCAAATCAACTGTTTGATAAAATTTAGGAGTTTTCCTTCTATATTCGCTTCAGCCATATGCAATAACGCTTTCCTTCTAATAAACAAACAATTAACGTTGTGTGGGTCCGAACATAGGCCCCTTCCCAAAAGAAAGTGACACTGAAAATTCCCAATTTCCATGTTAAAAAAGTCCCAGTATAGGGGCCTATATACAATTTGTTATGTCTGTTCAGTGTTTCTGCCAGAAATTATTTGAAATGTTTGGGTATGGCGCTATGGAATTGAATGCAACCACAGTCAACAAATGATTGGGGGGGGGGGGGGGATTTAAAAAAAATAATCTGCAAAACAATTTGGGTATGGCGCCAGGTACCCGTTTCACTCTCTGGCAGAAACTCTGCTGTTCTAATAAATTAATTTAACAGTGGTGTATTGCATTATTCAGTGGCCTGAACAAAATCTCAGATATGATTTACTACCGCTAGTTTTCCTAATCCCATCAGACATGGAACACTAGCAAAAAACAACAAACACACCTGGATAAATCCGTGAATAAATATATAACCGGTTTCTGGTCAAACCGAATTTGCAAAATTGATGCGGCGACGCAGTTTGGGTTTTGGGTTTTTTTGTTTTTGTTTTAAAAGCATGGATTGGACAGAAAATTTGGGTATATACTTTTTCGTTTTTTCAAATGTCCTCCGCCTCTGCTTTGGTTCCTTCTCTTGTGCTGTCGGCATGTGCTTTGCGTGAATGTCTATTACAAACTGCCCGAGCATTTATAGATTAATGACCATTCCTCGTGGCCTAATGTTGAGTGTGATATATATGAATATCTTACAAATATTCCTGAGGAGTACCTGTAGTAGGGAAACCATGACAAATCGCAAGTCACTCGAAGCGTACAACCAGTTGTGTGTGCATGTGCGTGTGTGTGTGTGTGTGTGTGTGCGTGTGCGTGTGCGTGTGTGTGTGTGTGCGTGTGCGTGTGTGTGTGTGTGTGTGTGTGAAAACAAATAAATATAAAAGGTAAAATATATATAACTTGTGCATCTCCCCCCACCACCCCACCCCCCCACACTTACTAGAGGAAGGGAACCCCAAGAGATTGTGCCCCCTACACAGACACACTCCAGATACCGTTCCCACGGGCATGCACTGCTAAATTACGAAACCCACAATGCTGACGTTATCATCTTCACAGCTGAAGTAATGCCATTACAAAAGTTAAAGGATGCCCCCACATCGTCCCAGGGTTACAGTGGATGAGAAAACTAGATATAGTATTGCAATTTTTGTAAACTATCCGTTTTTATGTGGATCTTCGTTTTAATTTGTTCCAACATGCTCAGTTATGTTGTAAATTTTGTTTATGTTTTATCTAATTTAGAGAAGTTATGTATTTTAATGTCAGAGCCTAACCTTGCATTTGTAACAGCCAAAACCTGTTTAAAAAAAAAAATATTATACATCATAGAGACACAACGGTATTATTATTTTAATTGTACATACTTCTATTATTTAACTATACTGTCTTTCATAATCCGATAAGGAATGGCTTATGTATTTTTATGTTTGTTTTATTTAGTAAATATGTGATGTACATTAGGTGAGACGTTAATAAATTACCTGTTAATAAAGTATCTGTTTGTCTATATTGCTGCACACTGCTGCCTGCACCTGTATGGCTGGGTTAAGTTAATACCAACAACTTTAAGTTATATATTTACTACATTACAATAAGCATGAAATTTAAGCACCATATTTTAACCGATTCTGTATTAATATGCCGACAATTATAGATCTATGGCTTTTATATTGTTCTGAAAATTATCAATGTTTTGCAAATGGTTAGGTAGACTAAATAAAACTATTGGGATACTTTCCAAGCGTACCTTTGTATTTAGCTATCGACAAACTGATTAATATTTTACATAATCACCTAAACGCATTAAAAAAGAAGGAAAACACAAAGAAAAGAAAATGCGCTAATTCAGTACCACATTTTATTTTTTTAAATTTACAAAATATATAATCACATTTTATTTAAAAAAAATTACAAAATATATAAGTAAAAAGTGTGACATGTTAATGCAATAGAAAAAAAGTACATGTATAGCCCTTCCCACAGAGCTGTATTTATATAGTAAGATTTAATGGGTATGTAATAAATGTTCATATTCACACCAGCATGTCAAATGTCTATTTGTTTTATTTACACTCCTACATCCTCACTGATATGAACTGTTGAGTACAGAGGTGGGTAAAGTTGGATCGTTGCACCCGTGGTTTCCCCCGTCCTTTGCAAGCATTGGCCCACAGACGTTTTTTAACCTCGTCTACGGGAAATATTAAAACTTTTAACTTGCTGTCTATC
The DNA here is from genome assembly GCF_016097555.1 of Gigantopelta aegis. Classification (NCBI taxonomy): domain Eukaryota; kingdom Metazoa; phylum Mollusca; class Gastropoda; order Neomphalida; family Peltospiridae; genus Gigantopelta; species Gigantopelta aegis. The sequence continues at coordinate 22,925,002 of NC_054704.1, forward strand.
ATCATAATATGATGTGTATTGCCAAAGGCTGCTCAGCTTTTCGGCATTTTCGATTTGCGCGGACAGAAGTCCGGTAATTAACGATATTCCTCTAGTGCCAGGAACTTCTGCACTGACTCTCGTATGATGAAGTTGTGTTTGGAGAACGTGGAGATATCTCTCCCACCCACCCTAGGGGCTGTGTTGCGATCGCTTGGGCCATTGTCCAAGTACCGGATCGAGCACAATGGCGACTCGGCGACCGTCACGCTTATTTACGGTAGTGACAGGAAGACCCGCGCACCCAGCAGAAGACGGAGGAAGCGCCCCAAGACTTCACAGGGGGGGGGGGGGGGGGGGCCTAACTTGGCGGCTCAACCGCCAGGAGCAGTCCCACCTGTTCCGAAGAGGAGGACGGGATTAGGAGTGGCGCAGGGTGATCCAAACTCGGTGGCTAAACCACCGGGGACGGTTCAGTCTGCGCAGCCTAAATCACCAACTCGGCCGAAGCACTCGCCAGGAACCACCCAGGGGGGACCAAAGCTGTCAGCTCCACTGACAGTGGCGGCCCCTCCTGTTGAGGAACCTACGAATATGGACACGGGCCACGTGGTCATTCATGACCCACCGGCGAGCCCACCACCACCTCCGGCAGTTGTTGTAGACACGGCGGCAGTCCAGCGAGAATCCAAGAGGAGGAAGATGTCATCGACCACCGTACCGAAGACGTCCGACGAACCCGACTGGATTCTCGTCTGTGACAGACTCCCGGCGAAATATACAGGGGCGGTTATCGGTGACTTCACCGATAACAAACACCTCAAGGGACCTTGGATGGACAACCACTGGCGCCAACTCCCAACCGGACAAGGGAAGTACCAGCTGCAAGGTGCCCTAAACTCGGACAAACTTTACGTGACAGCCCAGCAGGACGGATTGTACAGGCAGGGGCTCCTGATGCCATCGATGTCAAACGGGACCATTCACCGCATCTTAAAGATGGTACTACGAGACATCTACCCAGGAGCCATAGGCCGCAACATCCAGGCCTTGACTGAAGGACTCCCCAACTTCAAGCCTGAACAGTCCATCAACTCGCCATGAGTCCTGCTGCGCCAACCTTAACTAGGACAGGTAACCTCCTTTTTGGGCTTAGTTGGACTTTAAACGTTTTTCGATCGAGCTTCAAAATTCTTATGTTTATTTTTTTATAAATAGTCCAACGCATTTTACTTTGGCGCCCGTTCAATTGCTCAAATCACCTTAAAACCTTTTCGGCCGAGCAGTCAAACTTATTTTTGGGTTTAAATTCTTAGTCCGGACATGATGTTAGGTGCAGTTATTCTCCGTAGACTTAGTTTTTCTTAGGTAGAACCAAAGGAATCGAAATTCAGCCAACCCCCCCCCCCCCCCCCCCCCCCCCCCCCCCTTGTCCTGGACTTAGTCACTGGCAAAGGCCAGAGATTAAGCCCAGGATTGGCGTGCGTGAAACCTTCGTGGTATATACGCACGTTAAACCGTTTACCTGACCTGTCCTCTAGTGCTCCCATTAACTCCCATACAAATAACGGTTTGTTTTCACCCAGTCCCGTAGTGATCATGGTAACTGCGGCCTGCCACCATGCGGTTTGTCGGGATGCGCGCGCAACCCGAATCGAAGAATATATTTAATCTAGACAGTCGTGTTATCACTACCAGAGCGCTAGGTTTGCTATTTCCCACTATGCGACATGTGCGGTGGTAAATACCTTAATACTCGGCCAGGTTTCCTTGGCTACCACAAATTGAAACAGATGTGCATGACCAGTGTATGCAGATGTACATGACGTACTGTGAGGAACGGCAACACATGGGTCACATGTTGCCAGCATTGCCTGGCTGAGTATGACGCATGTTGTTATGTCAGGATAACAGGGCACACTGGTATCATATCACTTTTATCTCTCGTATAAACTATACTGACGCACAAACAAAAGGACAGTCAGTAATATTTATTTAACGTCTCACTGATGTCGAAAACAGGATGGGGGTGGGGGTGGAGGTGAGAGGGGGTTTTGATGAGTGGGAGACTGGCCTCCCGATTGAATATTATGCATTGCCCTCCCTCGTGTTATTATTATTATTATTGTTATATAATTCTTATCCTTATTTGCTGACACCAGCTTATTTGGTATTGTACATAAATTGAAATTGAAATTGAATCATGTTGAAACGCAATTAAAATATACTATTACGTGCCCCCCCCCCCCCCCCCCCCCCCCCCCCCACACACACACACACACAGTCGCAGGTATCCTCCAACGCATATGCGACGGTTTTATCGACGGTTATATTTGGTGTTTGACATAGCTGACATAGTAGACAATGATTACGCATGATGACGTGATATACTAAAATAAAATATTTACTTTTTTCTGTTTTTATATGAACGAGTATTTAGAGAATAACTAACGAGCTACGAGGAATTACGGATTATCTGTACCTAGTGAATTAATGTTTTACAGCATTAATTCACGAGGGACAGATAATCCGTAATTCCTCGTAGTGAGTTGGTTATTCTCTTTATTACCCATTGTCAATCTTTAACGATTTTAAAAGTATATTTACGTTCTCGCTGCTGTAACAACTAACAAGCTCTACCAGCCATAACAATATATTCATACGCGCCGTTACCGGTGCACACCCAACAGTATCCACCGAAGAATAGTTCCAAAAAAACCCAGTCAAAATAATAAAATAAAAACATGTTTAAACATTTGTACATATATTTTGATTTTTAATTCCGTAAATGTTCGTATTGTAAACAAATATTTGAAGTTCGTAGTAATAGTTTGACCGATGAATGGAATCATAAATGAACAAAAAGTAGTCCCGGCAGTATATAATTGCCAATCAAATCTTGTCTTTTTAAAGCCAGCCAATCGGTGACTGTAGAAGCAATCTGCACACTGTGCAGAGATCGAAAAAATATTACCCCGTATATTTGATCCCATATGGGTAATCAATTGTTTATACCCAAGTTATAAGTGCAAAACAATAGGAATTCCTACTCGAGACAGCCCAGAATGCGGTTGTGTTTTTCAAACGTCGAGGTTTCTCTCCCATCCCCCCCCCACCCTTGGGGCTGTGCTGCACGAGCTTCGTGTTGAACACAATAGGAGCACGGCTATTGTCACCTTTTATTGTGGTGACAATAAACAGAAGAGATCGCGAAGTAGGAGGAGACGTCGTCCCACGGCAGCTCAGGGGTTACCAAACCGGACGGCTCAACCGCCAGAGGCGGTCCCTCCTGCTTTACAGAAGAAGACGAGACCGGCAGGGGCGGTTCAGGGGGAGCCAAAACCGGCGGCGGCCCCGTCTGCGTCGCCGCCTCCCACTACTCGGAAGCAGCAGACGCCAGGAGCGGCAAAGGGGGAGCCAAGCTGTCGGCTAAACCGGCAGTGGCAGCCCCTCCCCCTGCACCATCAACGCCGATGGAAACAGGAAAAGTGTCGTCCGCACCAACCAATCCACCGGCGTCTCCACGAGTTGTTGCGACAGCGGTTGCAGAGCATGAAGCCAAGAAGAGGAAAAGTAAAGTTTGTTTTATTTAACGACGCCGCTAGAGCACATTGATTTTTAATCTTATCATCGGCTATTGGACGTCAAACATATGGTCATTCTGACACTGTTTTTAGAGGAAACCCGCTGTCGCCACATAGGCTACTCTTTTTTACGACAGGCAGCAAGGCATCTTTTATTTGCGCTTCCCACAGGCAGGATAGCACAAACCATGGCCTTTGTTGAACCAGTTATGGATCACTGGTCGGTGCAAGTGGTTTACACCTACCCATTGAGCCTTGCGGAGCACTCACTCGGGGTTTGGAGTCGGTATCTCGATTAAAAATCCCATGCCTCGACTGGGATCCGAACCCAGTACATACCAGCCTGTAGACCGATGGCCTGCCACGACGCCACCGAGGCCGGTCCAAGAAGAGGAAGGTGTCGGTCCAGGACTTTTCCGACACACAGCCCACGACTTGGCAGATCGCACGCAACAATCTTCCTGGACGGTACCGCGACTGTGTGAAGGGGGAGTTCATTGCGACCTCTCAGCTGCCAGGCCCCTTCGTCACCAAGAGCTGGAGACCAACACCAACTGGTCGAGGGCGGTACCAGTTCCAGTACGTCGAGGGAAGTCGCACCTACTACCTGACGTCGGAGCGGAACGGGATGTACCGGCAAGGCTTGCTGAAATCAGACATGGATAATCCAATCGTCCATCGGATTATCAAGCTGATACTTCCGGAAGACTACTCAGCAATACTTCGGGGGAGAGTGCTACATCGACCTGCCGCACTTCTTCCCGAAGTTCCGAGCCGATCATCCCATCAACTCGCCATGAGTTCCGCTGCGGAACCTCTCCTAGGACATTTACGTTTTTTAGGGATTTGTTGGGACTTAAAAAAATTTGGCCGCAGTTCAAAATTTTATTGTCTTTTTTTTTTTTTTTTTTTTTGTAAACAGTCCGACGCAGTTTATTTGGGCAGCCCGTCTAGATTGCTCAAATCACCTTTTTCGGTCGAGAAATCAAATTTTATTGTTTGGACTTAAATTTTTGTAGCACATTTTGGTCTTCGGTTTTTGACCTAACTACTAAATTCGTATTCCAAATTCCGCCCACCTCAAACTTACGCCCCCCCCCCCCCCCCGGCCCGGACCATAAGATCGGACTTTAAACTTTTAGACCTTCGTTCAAACTTTTATGTCGAAATTAATTATTTAAAAAAAAAAATTATTAAATAGTCCGATCCTCTGTTCTTTCTCTTATTTATTTTTGGACTGTCCTTCTAAAATGCTCCAAATTATATCAAAATTCAGCCGAGCAGTCAATTCAATTGTTTTTGGCTTGTAATCTTTTTCTTTCTAATTTTAATCCTACTAATTTCTTTTACTAATTGCTAATTTCAAAATTCTGTCCATTTTCAACCCCCATCCCAAATCAGGCGTGTTATATCTATCTATTGAATTATCCCCTTAATTTTGTTCTGTCCCGGAGCAAGTCACTGGCTATCCAGAGACAGGCCCCGGGACGGACATGCTCGAAACTCTAGTGGTATATGAGCATGTTAAAATTATTCGCACTCGCACTCGCAAAACAATAAGCAAAAGAAAGCAAAAGTTCACAGTCACACAGGGAGGACTGCCATTTCTAGAACTGACATGACAAACTTTAATCTGAATGGTAAAATCCCCATTTCTGCACAAATAATTTAAGTGATATCTTTCGGGAGTTTTAATTTTAGTTTGAGGTATATTACAAATCGCTTGTTTATGTGCTTATTCCTCCTATGCCGCTGCAACAGCTCGAATATAAATACATTCTTGTCCGAAAGTCGTGGTGGTGTGTACTCATGAACAACTGCGAAAAACATGCGTCTTGCCTCATCAGTGGCATCCGTCAATAAGCATAGCTTGTATGTGTAAGAGTATACAAGGTTTTCACAAAAAAAGATAGAAAGATAGGATGAAATTAAGATAGATAGAAAGAAAAAACCCCACATATTCACTAGCTCAAAATAAACTATATAAACTATTGCATGAAACATCACATCAGTGATACGCGGTCGGCCTAGGATCGATCCCAGTCGGTGAGCCCATTGGGCTATTTCTCGTTCCAGCCAGTGCACCACGACTGGTATATCAAAGGCCGTGGTATGTGCTATCTTTGTCTATGGGATGGTACATAAAATTATAAAAGACACCTAGCTACTAATGGTAAAAATGTAGCGGGTTTCCTCTCTAGGCTATCTGTCGAAATTACCAACTGTTTGGCATCCAATAGTCGATGCTTGATAAATCAATGTACTCTAGAGGTGTCGTTAAACAAAACAAACTTTAACTTTTAACTTTGACTAAATGCTTCTGAATGTCTAACAGCTGTGGCAGACGACGCACGATCGTCTTTGGCTGGTAATGATAATCCATTATGTCCACGAGACGGCAAGCCGTTTTTAACTCACACTAGCTCATTCGCCTACACCGGTATACTTGAATAGAGACCCAGACAGCAGAGGCACGTGTCCTGGACAACGTGCCAAGTAAACCTGCTTGAACTATAATGGGATATAAACACATATATATATATGGTGTAAAGTTTGTTTTGTTTAACGACACCACTAGAGCACATTTATTTATTTATCATCGGCTATTGGATGTAAAATTTATTTGTAATTTTTACATATTACAGTCTTAGAGAGGAAACCCGCAACATATTTCCATTAGTAGCAAGGGATCTTTTTATATGCAGAATTCCCACAAACAGGATGGCACATACCACGGCCTTTGATATACTAGTCATGGTGCACTGGTTGGAACGGGAAAGGGTTGAATGGACCCACTGACGGGGATCGACCCTAGATTGACTGCGCATCAGGCGAACGCTTTACCACTTGCTAATATGCGGTCGCTTGCTTATCTAAGGGAGCAAACTCCATAAGATTATCACAACCTTAATACACTGCGAATGAACGATTTGCATAAATGCTGCATTTAAATTTGGATTACGGTACAATTTAACTTGTTGTTTGTGATATACTACCGGGGAACCTTCAGTTTGCGCACCAGCATTTACGTATGCATGCATTTCCAAACAGTTACTAAATCGAAACACAAAATGTGTCAAAATGCTACAATATCGAAACAAATATTAATTTTGACATCCATTTTCATGGATTACTTGGTAGCTGACATACAGAAAAATCTTTATAGGCGTACCACAAACACGTGCCACAGTATCGAGACGAGCTGATATGAAACCCATTTTCATATTTGTAGTACATTTATTTGGTAACTGAAATACAGAAAAAAAATATATATGGGCTGACAACAAACACATGACACAATATCGAGAAAAATATGTGCCTTTTGTTTTCAGTATTAGTATATATAGTTTGTAACTGACAATAAAACTCCCCAACAAATCTTTAAAGGCCCACCAAAATACCGAGTTCCTATCCTTAAGCCATATATTCAATGTTTGTTATTTATTTAATATATATATATATATACTCTTCAAAAGAAGAAACGCAAAACCACATTGTCGTAACATTTGGAGAATTGATTTAATTATTGAATGGTGAGTCCGATAATTACCAAATGTTGCAGGATTGTTCACAATTCACTCTAGTCCATTGAGAGTAAGTGATAGGACACACCACCAAGGTCAAGGTCATCTGGAGTCAATACCGGGTGTGGCCTCCGCGTGTGTTGACAACTGCCTGGCACCGCCTGCCCATTGAAGCAACCAGAGTACGGATGACGTCCCGGGGGATGGTGGCCCACTCGGCCTGCAAGGCTGCTGCCAGCTCGGGCAGGGTCTGGGGCTGTGGTTGTCGCAGTCGGAGGCGTCGGTCCAACTCGTCCCATAGATGCTCAATTGGGTTCAAATCCGGTGATATCGATGGCCAAGGAAGGACATTAATGTTGTTGTTCTGTAGGAAAGCCGTTGTGAGACGTGCTGTGTGAGGCCTGGCGTTGTCATGTTGGAACACTGCGTTGGCGTTGGCCATAACTGGAACGATGTGTGGCCGGAGGATCTGGTCAATGTAGCCCTGTGCATTCAGGTTGCCCTGCACGTGGACCAGGTCAGTTCTGCCAGTGTGTGAGATGGCTGCCCACACCATGACACTACCCCCGCCGAATCTGTCCACTTCCTGCACGCAGTTTGCCGCATAACGTTCACCACGACGCCTATACACGCGACATCTTCCATCATGACGTCGGAGCAGAAATCGGGACTCGTCACTGAACCACACCCGTCTCCATCGCATTTGAGGCCATTGTCGATGAATCTGGCACCACTGCAGTCGGAGTCGACGTTGTTGTGGTGTTAAGATGACACCTCGAACTGGACGTCTGGCACGAATTCCTACCTCACGTAGGCGGTTCCGTACGGTCTGGTCGGATATCCTGCGCAAACCTGGTATTGCTGCGGCTGTGGAGGTGGCAGTAGTCAATCGTTCCCGAAGGTGGCGTACCCGGATGTAGCGGTCCTGCCCGGGGGTAGTGACCCGTGGTCGACCGGATCTAGGGAGGTCACGTGTTGATCCATGTTGCTGGTAACGGTCCCACAGTCTGGAGATGGTGCTTGGGGACACATGGAATGCCCTGGCAACGGCCGTTCTGGATTCGCCTGCGTCTAGTCGGCCGATGGCATTGTTTCTCTGTGGTTCACTGAGACGTGGCATGTCCTGGATTGTCAACTGTCGGCCAGATACAGAGGCCAGGCAAGCGAACACCCTGCACTTTTATACTGTCGGTGTTCATGTTGCACGTGCAGACAACGCACGTGCAGTGGTGACATGGTTTGCACGTGGCTGCGTTTTTGCGAATATTCACATTTTGGAACTTTATTGTACAGTAGCTGCGTTTTATCGAATGTAACCGTGGGAATGTGTTTGGGACATGCAATGACCTTATATTCACAAAGCATGAACCGGTAGGAAACATAAAATCGGAGTTATAACCCATTTGTACCCTTTTGCGTTTCTTTTTTTGAAGAGTTATATATATATATATATATATATATATATATATTTAAAACCCCCACAAACAAACAACCCCTCCTCAAAACCCCCCAAAACAAGCAAACACACACACACGTCTAAATACTGTGTAATATGCATACTAAAATTTCATGGATTTGCAAAAATGTATTTCTGTGCTAATCTTAATTTTAATGAAGAACTATTTTCTAAACGTGACTATATTTAGAGATGTAGTAACAATACAGAGCAATGTGTCATGGGCCAGTGTTGCCTTCTGCTAACCTTTGGATTAGTTTACAGCTAAATTCAGGAATTTTCAGCTAACAATGAATTTTATATTAATGGACTAGCCAACATACAATTTGATGGCATTTGCATGTTAAAGGCATTCTTCCATTTTAATATCATTCTAACAGGGTTAATGAACATGTTCAATGTGGATGACCGTTTTACGTTGTATTAAGGTCATTTGAAGGTCACAGGGGTCAATAAGGTAATTTTACATACATGTATAGCGAAACGTGAATAATAATAAAAAATACACAATATTAAAAACTATTTTGTTAATTGTTTTCCACTTATACATATGGTTATTAAATTCTTGCAACATAAAATTATTGTCCTAATGAAAATTATTTTTAATTTATGACAACACCTGCTGCGAGACTGACGAGTTTTGTATTCCCCAGCATGGTTCTGTTTTAACTCAATCACATTTGATAGCCTATACCATCTCAAACTATGGGGTCACATTTCATAATAGTGAAACAACTACACATTTTCTATATTTCATTTATAATTGGAACCCAACAACTACCCATCAGTGCCAACTTTCCGTCGTCGCTTGACTTCTAACAACCTCTCATGTCAACGTCCTATCGCCATCAGCAGTGTTAGCCAACACTATCGCCATCAGCAGTGTTAGCCAACACTATCGTCACCAGCAGTGTTAGCCAACACTATCGCCACCAGCAGTGTTAGCCAACACTATCGCCATCAGCAGTGTTAGCCAACACTATCACCATCAGCAGTGTTAGCCAACACTATCGCCATCAGCAGTGGATAATTAATCATTCTTGTGACGGTACATGCTCTTAATTTTGTTTCGCCTGTGGCGATTTTAATTGTGTTAGAGGGCCGTGTGCAGTTTCATTGCACTTAAGCCCAGTTGGGCAACTTGTTACGTAATACTTCTGCGCGACGGTCCTCGATCGGTACGCCTAATACACACCCAGCCAGGTGCGGAGGCCATGTGGCTAGTAGTTACGTAATATCTCCGGTAGTGCTGTTTATGGCCAGGAGATTGCTCGCGGTTGGCGACAGCCAGACTGACGATCAGAGAGAAATATACCGACTCCAGTAGAGGTAGAATATGAGATGATACGTGAGGTACCGCCTTGTACCCCCAGGCAAAATCCTGATTTATAATAAATAGCGAGTGTTTTAGAGATATCGAGGAGAACGAATAGGAAGGCTCCGAGGGAACGTTAGTCCGTTTGGACTTTGGTAAATATATTTTCTGCTCTGTGTATAACCTTGATGTGATTGATGTGACTTTAAATATTTTAATACTGTATTATACCAATATTCTTTAGACAGTGTCTTCGGTCATCTGACGAAGTAAATCGTAGACTTTTTGTTCTAACATTATACGAGTATTTGGTAATATAAAGCTTAGCCAGTCATCCTAGCAGACCTAGGTACACTGTAGGTTATTGTCTTTATTGTGATAAGTATTAATTCTGTGTTACAAGATTACTGAAAGAGTAGTTAAGGGTTAATTATTCCTTTAAAATGAACCCGTTAGGAATAGAGCTGTAATTCCTTTATTAATTAAGTTCTCCTGCAGCGTTTCTAAATTATCACACGTTACTGAACGAGTAGTAAGGGTTAATTAAAAATTAACCAGTTAGGAATGGTGTTGTAATTCCTTTATTAATTAACTTCTCCTGGAAGCGTTTCTCAATTATCACACGTGTGGGTGTGGTGTAACGGTGAAGTGATTCGCATATTGTGTAACTAGACACCTAGAGATTAACTAATTAAGTGATCAGTTCTGGGTTGTTATTATTGCTGTTATTAATTAACTACTAGGGCTGTACATTTGTCAGCGTAGATTAATACAGATTCCAAAGTGTATTGTGTTTTTGTTGTGTTTCTAGAGAACTAACGTGCTATAAAGATATATATACTTTATATAAGATCGTATCTCTGATCATACCTAGAGACGAGCCATACTAGGGTTTAACAGCCTGTTACAGAGAGATCTAATAGATATACAGTTAGGAGAGATATTTTGATAATCGTGTTTTATTCAGTTACGGGAATTCTAGAATCCCCGTGACAATTCTCTTCTTAGATAAAGTAGATAGTGTGTTTCCACGGCAGAATCCAGGGTAAGGGTCAGACGAAGAAGGGACAAACGTTACATAGACGCGTATGTCACTGAGAGAGACCCACGGGGTGGGCAAAGCTTCATAGTTTGGAGAGAAATCGGATTTACTACAAAGATGGACCTGTGGTCTTTCAGAATATTGATAGTGGTGCTTATCTGCCTTACCGGACGGCAGTTATTTTGAGTTTATAATCACACGTTTGAGTAAAATGTATCTATATCGATATACGTTTTTAACTGATTCCACCACAAATGAAAAATATCACAAACCACAACGTTAAATTTTGTTGGAAGACTCTTTCAGTTTTTTTACAGGATTGTAGGGGCCGAGGACTTGTGCGCCTCCACCTCCCATCTCGTGGGTGAAAATATACGTTTTTTTGTTCTACTCTATATAAATAAACAATAAAAGCTGTCCCCCCCCCCCCCCCAATTAGAGACTGTGCTCCACTCATTATACATTGTGCTCCCCCCTCGCCCAAATATCGTTCCTACGGGCCTGTGTTATTATCAACGAAAAAGCAACCCAAAATGACGACCACACACGCTAGTGGCTAAAACAAAAACAACAATAAAAAATAAAATAAAATAAAAAACAACAATAAATAAAAACAAACACGCAATTTTGATACTGGGAAACTGAATAAATTGTCAACAGTTCACAAAACGACCCCACCAATTTTTCACTGTTGACCCGCGCCTGAACTTGTTCTTCACACGAGTTTTCAGCCAGTTTCCGTGGTATTAATACAATGTCATCAACTTATTGATTAGACTAAGCAAAACATGTAGTGTTGGCAAATATGTAAATATTCGTCAATGAATGGATCGAAAGTTGCGGTATTTTACTTCCGTGCTTTCCTGTTTACGGTTACTACAGTCTTCTAGCTAAACTAGACCATTGCTATGGAGTAGGTCTCGTTATTGTCATTAATCATTGAACACATTTTTTGTCAAACATTTATCTGCTTTGTATAAGCTTTTGTGTGTAGTTTACATTACATCTGGTTACTTTTCGTTGTCCATCTATCATCCATTTCAGGAAAACGTTTTGCGTATATGTATTATTGACAAAACAAATCACACCAGGTTTACACAATTTTGTTCAGGTTTACCTTTTAAATGTCCTATAACTTTTATTTAAAATAATTTTGCGAATGTCATCCACCCCTATGTAAGCTTCACAGAATATATTTAGCCTGGGTTCAGGGAGATTGATTTTAACAAAAAATGCCCATCAAAACGATTTCTAGACAACTTTCGTGTTTGGCTGGTTCACTACTAGTATATGGTACGGTTACTCTTTGGCCAGAAAACTACGACGTAGCGTTAGTTGCAAACGGCGCCTACTAATATTTAACATTTGACACAATAAATAAAATAAAGTTTGTTTTGTTTGACGACACCACTGGAGCATATTGTTTAATTAATCATCGGCTATTGGATGTCAAACATTGGGTGATTTTGACTCGTAGTCATCAGAGGAAACCCGCTATATTTGTTCTCATGCAGCAAGGGATCTTTTATATGCACTATTCCACAGACAGGAAAGCACAAACCACGGCCTTTGTCCAGTTGTGGTGCACTGGTTGGAACGATAAAAAACATTTGACACAAAAACAAGTTTATTCACTTGTGTCTTTCTAAGACTCGTTATCGCGTAAATGCTAAACCCACATTAAGAAAAGCCCACACCTGCCAATGCACAATTTAAAAATGTCGAAACTGCCGATTTAAAATGTTAAAAACAAAATGTACTGTTTTATCTAATATCTGTAGATAAACACACCCTTAATCAGTGGTAATCTGATAACCGTTAAAATCATCACTGGCGTAATGACGATCAGAAATGTGATACTGTTACTACCATAATGGGCTTCTTGTTTGGACACGTCCATAATAGTTAAAGTTTGTTTATTTTAACGACACCACTAGAGCACATTGATGAATGAATCATCGGCTATTTGATGTCAAACAGTTGGATATTCTAACTCGTAGTTATCAGAAGAAACCCGATATATTTTTCAATTAGTAGCAAGGGACCTTTATATGCACTCTCCCACAGACAGGAAAATACATATCACTGCCTTTGACCAGTTGTGGTGCACTGGTTGGAACGAGAAAAGAATCCAATCAGTTGAATGAATCCACCGAGGTGGTTCAGTTCTGCAACGCAAGCACCTCAGGCGAGCGCTCAACTGACTGAGCTAAATCCCGACCCACGAGTAGATAATGACTTCCGCCAAGTGCCAAACAACTTGTTCTTCAAATACAAAAGAGTTCCGAAACGCGAACGGAAATGTAAATTTAATGACAACCAATCATTTATCGATTTCTTTGAATGGAACTTCCGTACTCATTGTTATTATTATTGTTGTCTAATATAGAAATTTAACTAGTATAATGTCGACGTAGATGGCGAAATGAATATTTGGGAAATGACATTAATATTTCGCAAATAATTATGCTGGATAATTTACATATTATTTTTAGCCATTCCTATATATGATTCATAAATGTTTTGTGACATGATTGTACAGTCACATATTTTTGTTATGACTCATGAAAATCTGATTAAAATTAGCTCTACTGGGTCTACCAGTAGATCTAACAGCATTGCGTGGAGTCCCATGTCCAGGTGACATTTCATCTATAAATAACAATTTTAATATCGCCTTTTATAGCGTTATTCGGGAGCATACAAATTCTAAAAATATCGGGCGAGACTATTTATGCAATAGGCGAACTTTTTGGTCTATTTCAACATTGAAAAAACGGAGAAAAGTGCAGTAATAAACTCAGGATTGTATACATAGATTTTATGGCCATACCATCACGTTTTTTTTCCCCGTCTTGAAACGAATTTTAAATAAAATTTTATATTGCAATTAGTTTCCAGCATACTTCGTAATTCACCCGAATCATTTCGTATACCCTCGGCATAATCCCGAATGTTTTAAAATTCTTTTCAAATCACTGGCATCATTTTGCAAGTAAGGTTTTGATTGGTCGAATGAAAGATCAACTGGACATGAGCTCCAACGGGCTGCTGTTAGATCCACACCAAGACAAATATCTGAATCTGAACTGTATTAACGTTGTCATATAACACTAAGTTTTCAAGCACGCCCGTCACGGGCTTAGCCTCTGACATCGCCATTGACTAAGTCCGTGACAGGAGGAGGAGGGTAAGTTTGAGGTGTGCAGAATTTGGAATACAAATTTAGTAGTTAAGTCAAGGACCCAAAACCAAATTTGAGAACTGAATTCTACTCATGTCTGGAACAAAAAACAAAAACGTATGTCTAAAAATAAACTTCGAGTGCTCGGCCGGAAAGGTTTACGGTGATTTGAGCAATTTTGACGGGCTGCCAAAAACGAAGTGCATCAGCCTGTTTACAAAAAAATAAATAAAAAGAAACATAAGTTTCTGAACTGAAGCCGAACCTGGAGGCAAAGGTTCGTTGAAAGGTTTGAGCTAAGGTGAGCCAGGGAGTAGCGCACGTGTAGCAGTGGAAGACAACGCCGGGTGATGTAAGCAATCTGGCAACGTAGGGATAATCTTTCCCAAAGATCATCTTGGTCATCCGATGTATTGATGAGTTGTCCGTCTCTGAGATGAGGAGTCCCTGGCTGTATAATCCATCCTGGCGTTTCGTCATGCAGACCCCTTCATGTCCCTTCTTGAGTATGATGGGATGAACAAACCCCTTCGTGTCCCTTCTTGAGTATGATGGGATGAACAGACCCCTTCGTGTCCCTCCTTGAGTATGATGGGATGAACAGACCCCTTAGTGTCCCTCCTTGAGTATAATGGGATGAACAGACCCCTTCGTGTCCCTCCTTGAGTATGATGGGATGAACAGACCCCTTCATGTCCCTCCTTGAGTATGATGGGATAAACAGACCCCTTCATGTCCCTCTTTGAGTATGATGGGATGAACAGACCCCTTCGTGTCCCTTCTTGAGTATGATGGGATGAACAGACCCCTTCGTGTCCCTCCTTGAGTATGATGGGATGACCAGACACCTTCTTGTTCCTCCTTGAGTATGATTGGATGAACAGACACCTTAGTGTCCCTCCTTGAGTATGATGGGATGAACAGACCCCTTAGTGTCCCTCCTTGAGTATAATGGGATGAACAGACCCCTTCGTGTCCCTCCTTGAGTATGATGGGATGAACAGACCCCTTCATGTCCCTCCTTGAGTATGATGGGATAAACAGACCCCTTCATGTCCCTCCTTGAGTATGATGGGATGAACAGACCCTTTCATGTCCCTCCTTGAGTATGATGGGATGAACAGACCCCTTCATGTCCCTCCTTGAGTATGATGGGATAAACAGACCCCTTCATGTCCCTCCTTGAGTATGATGGGATGAACAGACCCCTTCATGTCCCTCTTTGAGTATGATGGGATGAAAGCAATATTCCCCTTCACTGTACGGCAGTGGATGGAAGGGGACTTGGCTGCAGTCAATGAACAGTTTTGTGATGTCCGAAACGTCAGTCATCACCAACTGTCGATAGCGGGGGAGGAGCATGGGTGCACAGAGTGTGTACCCCTCTTGTTGTTCCAGGTTGGGCTGAGGTGGTTGAGATCGTACCGTGTCGGGCTGGTCGCTCGGCTAAGCGTCAGCTTTTCTCTTTTCAACGGAGATTGTCGGGACCGATGATTCAACAGAAAACAACTTCCGACGGAGCGGCTGTGTTTCTGAAGATTGTCATACATCAAATCACGTGATTCCCAGGTCAGCGTTCGAGGTTTTTAAGGAGTAAACATAACTACAGCTGTGATTGATGTCACAGTAGTTATTTGTGCAAACACTGACATAAACCCTATCAGTTCCACAGGTTTTATTACCTGAACAATTATTATTCTAGTGACATTTTGTACTTGTTAATAACTGGGTGGCAATACAAAATTCAACTGGCATTTTGTGCGGATCCGAGGTTGGTACTGTAAACATCCTGTAAGTTGTTAAAACGATATGTAACAGCAGAGTTTCTTTGAGTAATGTATCAATGGGAGATACCACACTGTATGTATGTATACTAGCTCAGTGGTTTGAAACACTATTGTCGTCAATAGGAATTTATTTGGTCTAATGGAATCTATATGAAGTCGTGCGACGCGGAGCAGGTACGAGGCTGGCCGATGGATCCACCATAATGTCACGTCGGTTGGTGGCTGGCAGTTCCGGGTTGTCAGGCTTCTGGAGTCTAGCAGGCGTGGTAGGTCGGGCAGGGGGCTACGATGTAGACGGGACAGCCGCTGGCAGTTTAGCTGCCAGTTTAGGCCTCCCCCGTGCCACCCGTGTTGCACGTTTCCTTTTCCGTGGTCTGCGGGTTTTCTTCGCAAGGACTGACATTTGTGATGGTGGCCCGTGACCCGGTATAGGGTGTATAATACCAAATCAAATCCCATAGACGACAATAGTAACATATGTGGCTAAAACTCCTACCTGCAGCGTATCAATCGACATAAACACACTCCTCACCCTTAAAGTGAATCAGAAAAAAAATTGTGGTCAAGTTACCCATTTCTGAGATAACGGGTAGTGTCTATGATTACCCTTGTTCGGCACAAAATTCGAGTACTTTTTTGTACAGGTACCCCATACATGTTTCAAGCACAAGGCACAGTGGTACTAGATGAAATAAAATTGCATACATTTTTTCCCCCAGAGAAAACTATTTTTTTTTACAACCAACACACTCACATTTATGTAATAGTTAGAGGACGAGTAACGATACTTTATCGGCGTATAAAGGTAGTGTCGCACGAGACAAAGGCAAGGCGTTAGCCGAGCGTTTTCTCGTGCGACACTACCTTTATACGCCGATAAAGTATTGTTACTCGTCCTCTAACTGTCTTAGAGCAGAGCCAAAATCTCGTGCAACAATACCGCTTATAAAGTGAATGTCTGAAGTACTTTATCGGGATATAAATGTACTTCACGTGACCAAATATGAAGCTCCCATTGGACTAGAAATTCATCTGTGCTCTAAATACTCAATAGAGACACGTATGCACCAGAGAAAATGAAACAATGTTTGTTGTGTACACATCACGTAAACGCCTTTGTGAGCATTTTGACACCGACACATTAACCCAAAGTCGTGCAAGAACTCAAAAGGAGTTGGTACTGCGCCTCACAAAGAACTATGAAAGATAATGTGTGTTTTGCACGAATATAAGCAACTTTGACCATCATGTTGTGACAAAGTTATTGATTTTATTGTCGCCGGTTATTGAATGTTTTGTCTTGGCGTTTTATGTAACAAAAAATAATTTCCTATTAATCTGTTTCCATTGTCTGGTTAAATGTTACTGAAAAACAATCACATCTTTGCTAGTAATTGCATCCTATAATAACGGCAATCAACAGAAACCAATATAATATTCCAGCATGATCGATTTAATAAGCGCATTGCACGCGTTATGTTTCTGCAGTGTATAATAGAAATTAATAGGTATACGTCTCACAGTTGAGAGGATTTTATCTAAAATGATGACGTCTTGTTGGAGCTCTCGCAGTGAGAATTAACACTCACAAGACTATGGGTAAGATATAGTAACATATCTGGTGCCAATTCAGATCGCAACAAATATTTCATACTTTAACCACATAATATTTGTATGGTGAATTTTTGGACTGGAAGTTTTGTTCTGTATCTCATGTTATGTTTCGAAAACTAAATTCATATCATAAAAGTGTTACTTTTATACAATTATGTAACAACATATAACCGTTTAACTTTGATTTTGTGAAACTAGATGTTTCCCCAACAATCTCTCTCTCTCTCTCTCTCTCTCTCTCTCTCTCTCTCTCTCTCTCTCTCTCTCTCTCTCTCTCTCTCTCTCTCTCTCTGCTGCGTTATACTTCTAACTGCATTCAGTTTGTTTTCTCGTGCACGGTTCGCGCTGTCAACACCCAATTTGTTGTCATCGGCATGTCGTTCATTTGTGAGGTTTTTCTTCACAGTTCAGGAACATTTTCATTGACAATAAAGGTCAGACAAGTAAGTATCTAAATATACTAAAAGGCAAAATTTATTGTGATACACAAAAGACAAAGATAACTGATGATAAGTTTTTACTGCCGTGTATGAAACGTTATAACATGGAAAGAGAAATGCAAATGAGCCACATCACTATAGGGGGTCCAGAGCGAAGTTCACACAGTCAGTAGCGAGTGTGTCCACCTTGAGCATTGATACAGGCCTGGCACCGTCGTCTCATTGAGGCCACTAAACGCTGGAGAAAGGGATGGTACGGGCCTGTCCAGGTTGCTGGCTGGAACCTGTTTCGCAGATGCGTGGTTCGCAGTGTGTCTTGGGAGGATTTTGTCCACGGGTGGTTGAATTGTGCCTTTGATGATACAAGCATGACTTTTGAGTTGCCCTTGTTGATATTTTTAGCATAAGGGTCATCGCAGTTTGTCCTATGGACATAATGGCAGCCATTTTGCGACGTCAGCTGCCGAGGTTGTTATTTTAGCAGTCCCTCATGGTTCTAGACATCTGTTAGGATCACTGAGGCGTGACATGACCTAATTTTTTCAGGACAGAGGAATGCAGTGGTACTATTGGCTGACTACCTGAACTACTAATGTAGCATTCAGTGAGTGTCAATGATTTGCGACTGAAAACCTCAACATTTTAGAACACTTACACACATTTTTCCTTGTTTCTTGCACAAAGCATGCAATAACTCGCAATTCCTGCTTGGTTGCATTTTTTTTTTATTCTGTTTCTTGCACATTTTCCCATCATCACATCCATAAATCTCTTCACAAAGTATTACTCAAAACAATCCATGGCACAATAACTTTTGCCTTTGAGTATATCAAGTTACTCTGTTTTTTAACACTGAATTTCACATCGATGTGGCGGCACTAGTAGCCTACTGTTGGCAGATCTCTTTGATATGAACAAACAAATCGCACAAGTACGGTTTTTTTAATATATAAAACCCGAAGTATGCTCTAACTGGGACAGGGTCCCTTCTGAAACTCCCATGCGTAGGCTCTATAAGAGTCATGGGGTGGGACAGCTTTTATTATTTTCGCCTTCAACCGAGATGGGGTGGGACGCAGGCCAGTGGTAAAGCGTTCGCCTAATGCGCGGTCGGTGCAATGAAAGAGCCCCGTAGATCCATTTTAATTTCTCGTTCCAGTCAGTATAGAGCACAGACTAAGGTGGTGGTCTACGTGTTGTATCAAAGAGGTCCGAGTTTCAACTAACTCTATAACTATGACCCTGATCAACATTCAATGAGAATATTCGCATTGTTCAACTGTTTTCTTACAAAGATGGATACCAGTTATTGCAAGACATGATTTTTGAAAGAAAATACAAACTCACATGAAATATATTGAAAGAAACTTTGTGTGAAGAAGACTACACTGCTGTTTTCTTTGCTAGGACAAATGAACAACCTCACGAAAAAAACCGTCCATTGGTGAAAAGTGACCATGGTGCTGTGAAACAGATAAAGAACGCTGCAGTATGCGACAATTGTTTCCTATTTAAAACATCAATGAAACACGTGTGAAAAAAGATTTTTTAAAATAGTTCTTTACTAAGCACTACAAAATCCATAAATAGCAACCATTGCAAGATATTGTATTGCCAAATAGCATTGTAAGCACAAAATATATAAAACAAAAGAAAATCAAGCAAAACCGAAGACATGTAATGTTCATTCTGTGAAAACAGCAGTGTTAGATCTTCTGGTACTGATATCAGGATACCAGAGAAAGGTGCAGATGCAGCAGTTTTCGACATTATGACAACTGATTAATTAGCATTCAACTGACCAGAACTATTCTATGTCAGCAAGACTACCCTCTATTGAAAAGCCCGGCTCCAGTCCGAGAGAAGTCCAGTTCCCATTAACCCCACAGTACAGGGCATAATCTTTGAGGGGATTGAGCTCGTCATTTGAGCGTTAGCCCGAGGTCGCAGGATCGAACATTTTCGGTGGATCCGTTCAACCTAGTGGATTTTTCTCCTTCCAACCAGTGCACCACATGTACAACTGGTCAAAGGCCGTGGTATGTGCTATCCTGTCTTGATAGTCCCAATGATGAACGCATGGACAGAACAAGTTGCATGGTATTAGTAGACGTTGAGCCATTATCGTCATTAGGAATTGATTTGGACCGTTGGAACGATAGCAGTGACTGTGAAAAGGCCATTGTTGTAGAAAGACAAAGTGTCGTGTGTAATAATAAATCCTGTGACACCCATGAACATAAGTCCTCCGTAGCGCAGTGGATAGCGCACTGGATTTTTCTAATCCAGAGGTCGCGGGTTGGAATCCAAACGGGGATGTATATTTTGAGAATAAATTTGAAAGAAATAATAAGTATCCAAAATATATACTAAAAGGCAAAAGTTATTGTGAAGCACAAAAGACAAAGATAATTGATGATAAGTTTTTACTGCCGTGTATGAAACATTATAATATGGAAAGAGAAATGTGACATGTCCGAAGGTATGGAAACGAGCAATAGTCCATGAAAAGGGCGCACCTGTCATATGCAAATGAGCCACATTACTAGAGGGGGTCCAGAGCGAAGTTCACACAGTCAGTAGCGAGTGATTCCACCTTGAGCATTGATACAGGCCTGGCACCGTCGTCTCACTGAGGCCACTAAACGCTGGAGAAAGGGATGGTACGGGCTGTGAGGGTTGCTGGCTGGAACCTGTTTCGCAGATGCGTGGTTCGGATCCATGCGTCTTGGCGAGGGGTTGTCACGGGTGGTTGGCCGCTACGGGGACGGTCCCTGACCTGGTTGTTTTGTTGATATCGTTACCATAAGTGTCATATGGTGTTTCTGTGGACGTTGAATTGACGTGCGACGTCACGCTGCGAGGTCCCCGATTCAAGCATCCCTATGACTCGTCATCTGTTATTTTCACTGAGGCGTGACATGACGAAATTGCATCAAGCAGTTCACTAATGGTGTTTTTCTGACTTCTGAACTTCTGAAGACTGAAGTGAGTGTCAATGATTTGCGACTGAATGTCTGGCCTTTTATGGTGAACACTGGACAGCATTTCATTCCTTGTTTCTTGCACAAAGCATGCAATCACTGCAACAACTGCTTGGTTGCATTTTTTTTTTTTACCTGTTTCATGCACATTTTCTCTGGTTTACATCCATAAATCCATTCACAAATGTATTACTCCAAACAATCCATGTCACAATAACTTTTGCCTTTGAGTATATATAAGTTACTCTTTTTTTTAACACTGAATTTCAGGATCATGTATTATACTAGTAGCCTACTGTTTTCAGATTCTTTGATATGAACAAACAAATCGCACAAGTACGGTTTTTTTAATATATAAAACCCGAAGTATGCTCTAACTTGGCGGGTGGCGAAACTTCAAGCGTAGGCTCTATAAAAGTCATGGGGTGGGACAGCTTTTATTATTAATTCGCCTTTCAACCGAGATGGGGTGGGACGCAGGCCAGTGGTAAAGCGTTCGCCTAATGCGCGGTCGGTCTGGGATAGATCCCCGTAGATGGGGATAATTTCTCGTTCCAGTCAGTATAGCACAACTAAGGCCATGGTATATGTGTTGTATCAAACGGTTCAAGTTTCAACTAACTAATAGTAACTATGACGGTCATCGTCATTCAATGAGAATATTAACATTGTTCAACTGTTTTCTTACAAAGAAGCAAAAAAATTATTAACAAGTCGGGGTTTTTTTAAAGAAAATACAAACTCACATGAAATATATTGAAAGATACCTGTTGCCTTTCTACACTGCTGTTTTCTGTCATAGGACAAATGAACAACCATTTTAAAAAATCCGTCCATTGGTGTCTGGTCCACCATGGTAAACCGTGAAACAGATAAAGAAAACTGGTATTGACAATTAGTTTCCTATTTAAAACATCAAGGAAACAAAAAATAAAAAAAACATTTTTTAAAATAGTTCTTTACAAAGCACTACAATTATCCATAAATAGCAAAATTGCAAGATATTGTATTGCCAAATAAATTGTAAGCACAAAATATATAAAAGAAAAAGAAAATCAAGCAAAAACCGAAGAAACATGTAATGTTCATTTTTGAAGACAGAAAAGTTACATGCTGATGTATTGATATTTGTATTCGTGAGAAAGGTTTGGACTTCTTTTTTTTTTTTAAAGACAACTGATTTAATTAGCATTTAACTGAGAACTATTCTAGAATCAGCTAAGACTACGTGAATTGAAAATACAGGCACAAAATCATAGCGAAGATGTTATATTAACAATGGAAGAGCACCCGAATTGTAAGTCTGGGGGAGGGGATTTAGCTCAGTCATTTGAGCGTTAGCCCGAGGTCGCAGGATCGAACCACCTCGGTGGATCCGTTCAACTTATTGGATTTTTCTCCTTCCAACCAGTGCACCACATGTACAACTGGTCAAAGGCCGTGGTATGTGCTATCCTGTCTACCCATCCCAATGATCAACGCATGGACAGAACAAGTTGCATGGTATTAGTAAACGTTAACATTATCGGCAATAGGAATTGATTTGGACCGTTGGAACCATAGCAGTGACTGTGAAAAGGCCATTGTTGTAGAAAGAAAAGTGTCGTGTGTAATAATATATCCTGTGACATGATGAACATAAGTCCCCGTAGCGCAGTGGATAGCGCGCTGGACTTCTAATCCAGAGGTCGCGGGTTCGAATCCCGCCGGGGATGTATATTTTTAGAATAAATTTGAAAGAAATAATAAGTATCCACAATATATACTAAAAGGCAAAAGTTATTGTGACACACAAAAGACAAAGATAATTGATGATAAGTTTTTACTGCCGTGTATGAAACATTATAATATGGAAAGAGAAATGTGACATGTCCGAAGGTATGGAAACGAGCAATAGTCCATGAAAAGGGCGCACCTGTCATATGCAAATGAGCCACATCACTAGAGGGGGTCCAGAGCGAAGTTCACACAGTCAGTAGCGAGTGATTCCACCTTGAGCATTGATACAGGCCTGGCACCGTCGTCTCACTGAGGCCACTAAACGCTGGAGAAAGGGATGGTACGGGCTGTGAGGGTTGCTGGCTGGAACCTGTTTCGCAGATGCGTGGTTCGGATCCATGTGTCTTGGCGAGGGGTTGTCACGGGTGGTTGGCCGCTACGGGGACGGTCCCTGACCTGGTTGTTTTGTTGATATCGTTACCATAAGTGTCATATGGTGTTTCTGTGGACGTTGAATTGACGTGCGACGTCACGCTGCGAGGTCCCCGATTCAAGCATCCCTATGACTCGTCATCTGTTATTTTCACTGAGGCGTGACATGACGAAATTGCATCAAGCAGTTCACTAATGGTGTTTTTCTGACTTCTGAACTTCTGAAGACTGAAGTGAGTGTCAATGATTTGCGACTGAATGTCTGGCCTTTTATGGTGAACACTGGACAGGATTTCTCCCGAATATTCCATATTTCTTGCACAAAGCATGCAATCGCTGCAACAACTAAATGGAGAAGATGAATTAACATTCGGTGCGTGTCACATGACCTCACATGTCCCAGATCAACAAGGCCAAATCATAAATAAAATAAAAATGTAATGAATTTTTAAGCCCCCTGTTGTTAGAATTTGTTTCCAATTATTATATTCGATCTGTAAACGGTGTGCTACATGTTTGTGCCTCTGCTGTAGTGAATAGTATGTGTAATCCATTCATAACAATTGTAAATAATTTTGAGTGTTCAAATTGTGTTAATTAAGAATCATTTCATTAAAAAATGATATGTTACAAACTATTTACTGGTATGAATGTAATGCCTATTGACATCAAGTGTTATCGATGGGTGTTGGTAAAACGCGGACAACCCCAGAACGCTTGACAAAATTAATTTTTTCTTAAAATATTAAATAATTAAACAAAGTATTCGTCAATTGTGTATAGTTAAGAAACATATAATTGTTCATGTAGTGGCCTTAAAAATGAAAAATGTGCGGTACGATACTTTTTGCAAGCACATGCGCCTGAAACGTCGCACGCTTTCCTATTTACTGGAGGGTAATTCACTTTTGTTTACTGGAATGGATTTGTTTTACGTCCACATTGTGGATTATTTTACGTTAACTGATTGCTATCTGTTTTGTTTCACGTATCTTCTAGATGAAATATGTAGAATAGCATTTCCGTAAATATTGTATTCGTGTTTCTGTCGTTAAGTGAACGCAGTTTGGGACGTCGATGATACATTTCCTTCTGCTCCTTTTCCATTTCCCTCAAATTCAAAATATGCTGAACTTTATGTTGTGTATAATCATGTACGTTATAAAAATATGTGATACTTGCATATCATATCGATATATAGGACTTCACCTTATTTTTGTAAATGTGTATTGAAGTACAGATGGTATCGCAAACGATATCGACCAATGTTCTCAGGTTTTTATTTTTTTTAAATACAAAATAGTAATACAAAAAATTGTACATAAAGATGTATGTTTACTTCAAACTGATCTTCATGTGAAGAAGAAGATGCCATCTTCTTATTTAAATTCTTCAAAACAAACAACGCAAACAGCATGTCAACGTTTACACGTGACGTCAAATTGTGAGGCGCGTTTACTCGGTTTCTAACGTCATGCTAAGTTGTAGGTTTTCGCGTGTGACGACTCATACACACACACACACACACACACACACACACACACACACACATATGAAGACTTGTGCACGTTTCATATATATATATATATATATATATATATATATATATATATATATATATCCGGTGAGAATGTAAAACTGATGAAAACTCCACAATGTAGAAAGCAAATTCTTCTGTAGTATAATATTTTTTCTATGAAAACGAAGCATACCTGAGAATCGTAGCGTGTTCAGGAGGTCGAAACAAGGTAAATAACAAAGGGGATACATTTTCACCTTGTCTTACACCAACACAACATGGAAAATAATTTGTCATTGAGTTATATGCGCGAACGCAAGACTTAATATTCTGATACATATTATAGATTCTCCAAACTGAATCAAAAGCTTTGCTAAAATCTATAAATGTACAAAAACTTTTTTTATCCCGTGCTTTCATCAGTACTATTAGTCTATATAGTGTGACGACATGATCATTTGTAGAATAATCTTTCCTGAATCCTGCTTGAACTTCAGAATATAATTCGTTTCTAGATGCACTTTTAGTCTATTATTTAACACAGCAGTAAACAGTTTTCCAAGAATACTAAGTAATGTAATAGGTCTATAATTTCAGGATTATCTTTATCACCACTTTTATAAATTGGCTTGATTATAACAACTAACCATGAGTCAGGGAAGATGCCGTTTTCAAATACTAAATTAAAAATTTGAAATATACATAAAGTTTGATATATGCTTAAAATATTCATTAATTAATTTGTCGAGACCCGAAGCTTTGTTATTCTTAAGATTAAAAACAACTGTAAGTATTTCTTATAGGGCTATATGAGATACAATTACTTTCTAAATCTCTAGTAAAGTCTGGTTCGGGAGTTGTGTCACCATTGCTGTTTACTTCTTTAAAGTATTGGTAAAGTGCTTGTGAGGGTGGTAGATTGCAATCACTTTGTTTTTCTTTTAAATATTTAAAAAAAAAACTCGCGCGTTGTGCGGCTGAGATCTGTGAGTTTTTGTTCTGTTTTCCAGTTATGTCTTCTTAAGTGTTTTAATATTACATTCTTGTATCGTTTACTGGCATTTAAAAGTCGTTGTTTGTTATCCATTATATTCGAGTTCTTGTTCTGGCTTCCATGTACTTTCTTCTAAGTAATCTGCATTGATTACCGAACCATGCCTTGTTACTCCCGCGCTTGGGTCTAACACTACTTCATCGTTTATATAAAATTGTTATTACCTGTGAGAAAATCTACACCATTGAATATATTATATGGAGAACTTGGACGTTACCGGTATCGACTAATCACTGGAAAACAATCTAAGTTGGTGTACATATTAATACTGAATGATGTTAAAAATAACTTGTTTTAATCACAAATGGATTATATATGTTACATCTGTTTTAGATGATATTGGCTGTACATATACATGGTTACCACGCTGAATGATATTACTAGTGCTTCCATGTTGAAAACTTATATTAACACAAAACTTACTGACCAATGCTTACAATCAATGCTTACAATCATGGTATACATGTACTTATATTGAAGAATCACCCAACGCTTCACACCCAAACCTATAAATTAATTTAAAATACTGTTGAATTTGAGACATACCTCACAATTATAGAACGAAAACACTGGAGTCCATTGTTACATTATTACGTATCAAACCATAATCTTCTAATTGAAACGGTCAGATGAAACAATGTACCAGTACAAAATAGAATATGTGTAATAATTACGATATTGGAGATGAGTTTCATTATATATTTACATGTATGTTGTTCAAGAATGAAAGAAATCGCTACTTACCATCTTTCTGTCAGTCTAAACCAAATATATATAAATTTTATAAATTTAACTCTAAGGAAGCTGTAAGTTATATTTTGTGGTCTAATTATGAATACTTTCAAATCCTCTGGCTGATATCCTATGTATTGTTTGTGTATCTTTGTATTTATGTACATTTATGTATACCCACCATCTTGTTACAATTATATATATATATCACTTCTGTGTTCTGCCAACTTGGTTAAACCATTGGCCGCTACTCTTTTAACCAAGTTAAAGGGAGAAAAAGTGTTTTTTTTATATGCACCTTTGATATACCAGTCATGGTGCACTGGTTGGAACGAAAATAGCCCAATAGGCCCAACGACGGGGATCGATCCCAGACCGACCGCGCTTTACCAGTGGGCTACGTCCCGTGTACTTTTGTAATGCGCAAAGCAATTTTTTTTAACCAAAACGCTATTGTTCAGACTTATTCGGGTGTTCCACCACTTGCCCATCCCCTAAACACGGCCCTGCATGTCCAAAATACGATAACATTGCTTGTACACATCAAGTCGATGGTCAGTAGCATATTATTTTCGACATATAATCTATGATTGCACGTGCTGTTGTAGCATTGTGTAAACCACATGAAATACAAGTATAGAAGGGTATATAAGTTCACAGAAAATGTATTACTGGACATTCCATACAATATTGTTATTTGAGTAAAATATGGGTAAATCGAACAGCATTACAGTTGATGTGAAATCTTGTATTAAGAACGTTTTTGATTATTTTGAAGACAAATATCAACGTGGTAGACCTAGATATGCCGCTGATCGAATTGTCGAATGAGTTTCCGCTGCACTTAAAGTTTCAATTTCAACAGTGAAAAGAAATATAAATATTTTACAATCCGATTACACAATGCATTGTTAAAGAACCTGACCGGAAAGTCATCGATTTCTAAACTCTGTTCGATAACTGGGACGAGAAAACGACTTATTATCTGTCATGCTGGCTGTGTTAAATATGGACCTATAGATGGTTGCGATTTGGTATTTGAAGCTAAAAAAATAGACGGAGACTACCATGGTGAAATGAATCATGAAAAGTTTACTAAATGGTTTGAAGAACAACTTATGCCTTCTTTACCAGAGGCTTCTGTCATCGTTATGGATAATGCTAGGTACCACAACAAAATAACTGAACTAACACGATGTCCTACACTTAACGCCAAGAAAGACGACATACAGTCGTGGCTACGAACCAAGAAAATACCAACAGAATAACATAACAAAAAAAGTTCTTTTTGATCTTGTGAAAAGTAACAAATGTGCACCGCAGTTTGTTACTGATGATATTGCCGAACGCCATGGACACTTATGCCTAAGACTGCCGTCAAGACATTCGGAACTGAATCCAATAGAACTGATTTGGAGTCAAGTAAAAGGGCACATAGCTCGTCATAATGATGGTGAAATTACCACGGTAAGGAAAGAACTGACACTTGGTTTGAACTCTGTCACATCTACAAACTTCTCTGACGCCGCTAAACAAGTAATAAAGATCGAAGAAGATTTCAGAAAGCAAAATAGTTTTATAAGAAATAAAATGTCACCTGTAATAGTCTCCCTTAACGAAGACAGTGGTGAAGAAATTAGTTCGTTGAGTGATTAAGTTGCTTATCCGTACCCATCAAACATACAACGTTCAATGCATTTATTAACTCTTTAACACTGAAAACTATTTATTCCCATGACATTCATTATCAGTCACTATCAAACAACCTGTCAATTGAACAAATATAAACGTGTATTACAAAACAGAGACAGTCAATATAAACCATATAAAATACACCTACACACGAAGCCAGAGGTGGGTGTGGGGTTGGGCAGAGGGCCTCGCCTCCACCAATCGCGTGTATACAATATTCTGGCCACGTGTGTATACAATATGTCACAATGAACATCACGAGATTAAGACCTCATCCCAACCCCCCTCACTATCAGGGAACGTGGCCTTCAGCGGAGCTGAAGACTTGCCCGTGCATTTGTAAATAATAAATATTATATATTATTCATGGACATACCACCTGACAGTTATAATGTATCTCATAGTTACTTTACAGTGTTTTATCCCCAATAGCACCCAAACGTATTTATTTTTGTATCAGTACATTACACATTAACGTAATAGAAGGCGCAGAAGTTTTTCAATAGCGGGGGTCCAAAACCCGTTGTTGCTTTTGAACAGGTGGATGGTATATGTTTTAATTTTTTTGCTTATTCTGTAATATATATTGTTTGAAAAAAATAGAGGGGGATTGTCACCTGGACTCGCCACCTGAATCCGCGCCTGAATTGTTTACTGGCTTACATTTCCAAATTGTTTTGTAAATATAGGTCATACTACAATATATTCCGCTAGGAAGGTGGAAAAGAACATTAGTTTGAAACACACTATGGGGTGATGCTTTTGTTATGCAAATAGCCGTAGTTATTTATAGGAGAAACAACCTGCATTCAAAACGTACAGAGATTTTTGTAAAATCAAAATAAGTCAACTTCGTGCATTTTAGAAGATGAATTGTATATGAAATATGTCGGGTTTGGGTTTGTTTTCAACTTAGGGTCTAAACAGTTGAACAGGACTATAGTACATGTATTGTTGTTTCAGAAACACTGGTACGTCGTCGGCCACTTCACGTATCCTGGGGTGTGTTACTGTGTATTATTGTGATACTGGGCGTAGTGGCCAATGTGACAGCAGCAGAAGGTAAGTAATTCAAAATCAACCCCTTTTTAGCTTAAAATAAATTTACTGATAGTATTAACAAACATAATGTAATAAACAAACAAACAAGCAAGGAAGCAAACAAGCAAACAAACAAACAAAACAACAACATAACATACAAAACCCCAAAACACAAACACACACAATAAACATTACAAACCAAACCAAACCAAACCAAAATACAAGATACAATATTTTCACCATTAAAGCCGTTTTTGATAACCGAAATCATAATTTACTTAGATTTTATTGTTTAGATTATCCATTTCCGTACATCCGAATTATTTTTGGTCATCCTGGTATTTTTAATATCACAAAATACATTTTTCATATTTTTGAAAACACACGTGTGTCTGAGAAGTAACGATTATGGGGTCGAGTTTTATTTTTATTTTTAAGGGTATTTAACCGTTTTGACGTCATACTCTTGCTTCACTCTATCGTACCTTTATCCACATGTGTTGTAGGTTTATAGATTAATTACACATAGTGTCCATTTTCACGGGCTGAAACTAGGCTCTGGCTAGTGCCCTATGTATTAGTGGATTTGTCAAACTCTAACATAGCCAAAGGATATTATTAAGATGTTAAGATAATGCACTGAGACACGAATCCAGGAGAAGTTAATCAGCGAACTCGGAGGTTGTGTGACAGAAGCCCTGGTTCTCTGTGTAAAGGGTCATTCGGAATCAGAATTCAGTATATGAGTATTTCTAATGCGAAACTTACATAACAGTTACGAAATGCCATAATATACAAAACAAAACTTCTGAGAGTACTGCTGAATCAATGTATGTCCCCTACCGGGCCCAACTATTTTTTTTTATCTCCCAAACTCACGGGCCACACCTTTGCAAAACAATTAGTACATTGTAGTGGAAATCAAGCCCGATCTGTAACAGTAAATGATAAAGCTATACACAAAATACCAGCTCAATATATTAAGGGATTGTGAACAAACGTCCGAAAAACAACATGTGGGACAAACAGACAGACAGAAAGACGGAGACGAAACCTATAGTCCCCTCCATTTGGACTGGTGGGGGATTTATAAAATCACAAAACAGGAAAAACAATTATTCATGTATTTTTCATTCATTAAACTGTACTTACTATACATGGATATTTTGAATTATGTTACTAAGCATTTACGTTGACATCATCGATGTATCTCTGACATTTTAATTTGCACTGATTACTGCTAGGATCAGGCTACCAACTACAGGCACAAAGTTGCTAGTCTGAGCGATCTTACAACTCGATTCTCATCATATAACCCATTAGTTGTTAATCTGAGCGTATCCGTCTAAGTCGGGAGTTGGCGAAATTACAACGCAACCGTCAAGTCGGTCAACTTCGTCGTGACAGTTGACAGTTTGAACCTAGTATTACAATTTTTTAATATTTTATTTGAATAAATAAATAAATAAATAAATAAATAAATGGATGCTAGATACATATTGTTTTATTCTTATATATCTATACTAAATGAGAAGTACGGTATTCACTGCGTGGGTAATTCAGCGCATATTTATAGCTGATCTCACTGAATGTCATTAACATCGATTCTCTAGCGATTACAGTAATTATACGTAACGTTTGTCTCCATAGTTTGTGAATAATAAATAAATTATCACATTTGCATTAATGTCACAGCAAATCTATGGAACTCGTTTGGGAATTAATTTTATATAATATATATATATTAGAGAAATCCCGCGTGGAGACCCACCTCTAGGAACAAATACAGACATTTGTGATGTACGAACCAGCGAAGGCTGCTAGCGATTCAAAGAATTACCGGTTCATTGCCAAGTACCGGTGCAGACGTTGATTCTATGAAATATCAGGCGACGACCGTCTCAGTTGCGACGGTTTGACTTTCTGGGTGTGCGAACTGCTTAACTGCACAGGTTAGAATACAGTGAAATGTGTTATGAACAGGCTCTGGTCTAAAGGGGCCTTGGGCCATGGTGTGCAACCCCCTTCCCCAGGTCGAACTCAGAAATGGCCCGAAAATTCAGTTTAATTATATATATATATATATATACACACACACACACACACACACACACACACACACACGCGCGCGTGTATGTATTTGTGTTTGTGTTTGCGTGTGTGGTGTGTGTGTGTGCGTGTGTGCATGCGTGTGTGCGCGGTGTGTGTAATTGTGAGCGTGTTGAAGGCCCTGTAAATTCGACTATATCTACACAAGCACCATCACCACCACAACAACAACACCGACAACAACAACAACAATAACAACAATAATAATGTAGTAGTAGTAGTAGTAGTAGTAGTAGTAGTAGTAGTAGTAGTAGTAAGAAGTAGTTAAAAACAATACTAATAATATTGACAGTATTGAAAACAACAATACTTCTACTAATAATAATAACAGCAACACAAACAACATACAGTACCGGTAACTAAAGCTTCGTATCCATGACAACATGCATGAACCGTCGCACAAATATCAATGTCCTCATCAATAATATAATAAGTCTCAATAAAATATTTGTATGTCGTCACAGCTCATTTATGTGTAGTTACAAGCAGGCATTGATATGAGAACTGCCAAGTGTCAGGGAAACCCGACCTGAACAACCCGCCGCTAATGCCCGGCGCAGACGAGCGTTTTTTTAACGCATGCGTCTGCGTTAAAAAACGCAGACTCGACGCAGACGGATGCGTCTCGTGTGCGCCTACCTGCGATGCGTTCCTGCGATCCACTGACGATTTTTTAAATTAATTAATTTATTTATACTTTACTCTAGGAAAAATAACAAAGATTAAATGTAATTTATTAATACATTTTAAAACATAATAAACTTTATTTAAAACATTATGTACAATATACTATTACGATATAAATCTTTCTTATTTCACAATTGTTTGTTTTAATTATTATTATTAGGCATAGTACAATGAATGCAATAATTTATATTTTTTAATTTCATCTATTTAGAAATGTCATTAATTACACATGCCTAGTATTTGTTTCAAAGATGAGCAGTTGGAAGAGAGAGAGAGAGAGAGAGAGAGAGAGAGAGAGAGAGAGAGAGAGAGAGAGAGAGAGAGAGAGAGAGAGAGAGAGAGAGAGAGAGGTTTAGAGAGGTTAAGGTCTGTACTGGTTTTTAAAATAAATAGGGAAAATCCTATCACTACCAACGTGCATCCGTGTTGTACGTGCATTTTGAGCACGATAAATTTGTGTACGGTTTGTGCACGTAGGCCTCATGAACAAAAATGAAATGATTTAAACTCGACGTCGAAAGCTGCATTTTTGTTTTATGTTCCTTACGTTCTAATGTTGTTTGGCATGCATGGAATAATGTGCCATAATTTATTTCATTTTAAACATAAAGATGTAGTCGTACCATCAGAAATAAAAAGGTTGCGTTTCTTTTTAGAGTAATATATACTCTTCAAAAGAAGAAACGCAAAACCACATTGTCGTAACATTTGGAGAATTGATTTAATTAGTCACTGAACCACACCTGTCTCCATCGCAGTTGAGGCCATTGTCGATGAATCTGGCACCACTGCAGTCGGAGTCGACGGTGTTGTGGTGTTAAAATGACACCTCGAACTGGACGTCTGGCACGAATTCCTACCTCACGTAGGCAGTTCCGTACGGTCTGGTCGGATATCCTGCGCAAACCTGGTATTGCTGCGCCTGTGGAGGTGGCAGTAGTCAATCGTTCCCGAAGGTGGCGTACCCGGATGTAGCGGTCCTGCCCGGGGGTAGTGACCCGTGGTCGACCGGATCTAGGGAGGTCACGTGTTGATCCATGTTGCTGGTAACGGTCCCACAGTCTGGAGATGGTGCTTGGGGACACATGGAATGCCCTGGCAACGGCCGTTCTGGATTCGCCTGCGTCTAGTCGGCCGATGGCATTGTTTCTCTGCGGTTCACTGAGACGTAGCATGTCCTGGATTGTCAACTGTCGGCCAGATACAGAGGCCAGGCAAGCGAACACCCTGCACTTTTATACTGTCGGTGTTCATGTTGCACGTGCAGACAACGCACGTGCAGTGGTGACATGGTTGGCACGTGGCTGCGTTTTTGCGAATATTCACATTTTGGAACTTTATTGTACAGTAGCTGCGTTTTATCGAATGTAACCGTGGGAATGTGTTTGGGACATGCAATGACCTTATATTCACAAAGCATGAACCGGTAGGAAACATAAAATCGGAGTTATAACCCATTTGTACCCTTTTGCGTTTCTTTTTTTGAAGAGTATATATAGATATTAGTCCATAAAGTATTGTTAAACGTAGGAACTCGGAAAAGTACAAACATATACAATGAATACCGACAACTGCCCTAATCGAAAACAATCATGGCTTGATGAAAAGTCTTTGGAGCATCCGACGCTAAATTACATTAATTTAAGATAACAAACCTCGATATTGATCACGTAATTTTTCTGTGAAAGTGTGCTTTAAACATACTATAGTAGGCCTATACCAGACAGACTATATATATCAGATTGACCATTTCGTCGAACGCTTACATTTTACGTGCAGACGTCCTTATTCAGTGTTTCCCCCAGGCCCTTAATGGATCCTGGACAAACCGTGTTAATTTCTTTACCAACACTGAATTGTACCCACGTTTTGAAACAATACAAATTTAATACTAATAATAAACCCCATTATTAAAATGTATACGTGACACCGATATGTACACCAAAAAGAAAATGAATTTCTGAGCTCCTAGCTTACTCATCACATTTGGGACCTTGGGCTACTCTTTTCGATTAGCAGCAAGGGATATTTTATATGCACCATCCCGTAGACAGGATAGCACATACCACGGCCTTTGATGTACCAGTCGTAGCGCACTGGCTGGAACGAGAAATAGCCCAATGAACCCACTGACAGGGATCGATCCCAAATCGACCGCGCATCAAGCGAGCGCTTTACCACTGGACTACGTCTCGCCCCAAATTCTGAGGGAAACACTATTTACTGGAGACTATGGGAATTCATTTCTGCAATGCATATATGCCTTTATACAAACGTAATGATAAGTTGATAGGTATAAAACAATTTTATTTCAATAAATATAATTCAAAGACATATTTAAAAAATAAATCGACTTCACACATTTTGTTGATTATATTTCATTTACTAGTATTTAATTTTCCTTTTCATATAGAAAAAAATAACAAAAACAAGTAAATTAAATAAAATATAAATATAAGCACAATGTTCCTTTATTGCCTTTATAAGTAGTTTCTTTTTTATAATGTCAAATACATCAAACTATAAACAAAATATGAATAGATACACATAAAAAGGATCATATTTAAAAGTAATAAAGAGTGATTTATTATGCAGTCTTTAAGTTATATATTAATATTAATCTAAAATTATAGCACTAATACTGTTTTATTATGAATTAAATTAACAAGTATATAAACTAATTTCACATCACAAATAATATATAAACTTAATGCATTTAGAAGCAAATGCAATGGATGAGCATATAAAACCAGTCTCCAGAGTATATACACATACATACACACGCACACGCACATATATTATTACATACATATACAGATACATATACATACTGGTCTAACGGTCACCTGCCCATAACGGCCACCATAATTCCCACCCAATGCATTTCCTTCTTTATTTTACCTGTATATAACGGCCATCTGATCAATGCGGCCAAGTTCGGCCAACGATCACTATTTTTGAACAAACATTAATGGTTGAACCTGCTATAACGGCCATCAACTTACAATGACCACTATATTTGTACAAAAATAACTTTTACTTTAGTTGAAATAACACATACGCATGCTCCAGTGATATGGTCGGTCATTTAATTTAAAAGGCGACTTGTTATTGGTTGAAGTAAGACTTGCATTGGACTTACGTATATATTTGACTCGTCAACACTGAAAGATAGTGTTTTTTAAAACTCTTTAAATTCCGAATTAGTTGTTATTAATATTTTATAAATCATACATGTCTAGACCACTCTCTATTTGTATACCATTAGAAAATATATAGGAAAAAAAGTAACGGAAAGAAGGAAACAGATCTTCATGAGGCCAAATAATTTACAAAAAATCCACACAAATCGCAAATTAATTTCATGATTTCATCAAATGACATATGGCATATTTTGACAATTCATTAACATATGTTCAATAGTTCAATAGCCCTCTTGGTGACTCGGATGGTGTGTCCAACACCATTGAGAAAGTCTGGTATAGATTTCGAGACACTGACACGGTCCTGGCACAGGTTCTTCAGTCTCTTCTGGAGACTGCTTGACCATGGTTGATGCACTTCCTCGGAGGGTTCCCAACGGCATCTTGCTGGATTACTATGCGTACAGTGGATTCCTGATGCTGGAACCACTGGGTAACCTTCCAGACTGAAGGGTGGTGGTGTCCTACCATACTGAAAAAACTTGTTGTTCCACTCTTCACAGATGTTGTCTGTACGATGGCAGTCGGTTAGAGTGGTGTCATGGGCATTCCATTCACAAGGTGGATAGAGTGGCGGAGTACATCGAAGTCGGAGATTGGTGTTCCCATCATCCTGGGTGCCAATTATACAGAAGCTTGGAAAACTTAGCTGGAGCCATAGAAACGTTACCATCCATGAAGATGGTACTAGCAGTTGCCAGTCGACGTAGTCCTACCTCTGTAGCAAAAGCGATGATTCTGCTTGAGCCCTCGGGTCCGTTGTCGTACAGAAGGAATGGCTCCGGATGTGGGCCAACGATCTGTTGAAACTCTGATAGCGACAAGTCGACGAGAGATTGTGGTACTGGAGTCATCTTACGTTGGTTACGTAAACTAAGCTTGACGTTGTCCTCTAGTGGTAGGCGAGATTGTACGTCGGGTCCAATGTCGGCAGTGGCCCGAGCGTAGATCTGTGATGGCGTGTCTAGTGAGCTTGTAGCTTGGTTGCGTATGCCGTGGCGACACTTGGTATACATGACATCCGTGGCATCGGGCGCGTCACTGTGAGGACGACCAGGCTCAGGATCTGTCACATCCAGTGTAGTAGACAGCGTATCCAGGCAACCTGCAAAATACAAAATATAATGATTACGAAGTGTCTCAGTTGTTGAAAATAAATACGTGAATTAATTAATTAATAAATAAAGGTATTCTAGTTTTAAATTTGATGCATTATCCAAAAGCGTCTTCTATGAGGATACAGTTATCATTTAAGTATATTAGTTAGAAATCATCTTTATTATTTAGGGGATAACCCTACTGTGTTTTTCAATTTGCGGACGTATATCAGTGGTTTTATTGTCGCAAATTTAGTTTTACTGGCGACACAGTAGGGTTATGTCTATTCCAATTCCAACTGTTTTATCACTTTTTTCTGAAATAAACTATGACTTCCCTAAGATATAGTGGCATTACAATGACGTCACTCAGGAATGTAAACCGATTTACATACCAACAAATGATTCCTACTCTCAACAAACGAGTACGCCGTTTTGTAATTTTGTAATAATTTATTTCAAATTTCTTCTCAACGTGGTGTACAATGAATTGTATTCTTGAGTAACTATTAACTGATAACAATAATAAAAACAGTAAAATAGAGCAATTGTTTGAAATAATAAACGACCTTGAAATTAACAAAGCATTGGTTTTTAAACTACAGTGAGCATGTTAAGATTTACTGCTGTTGGAAATTTGTCCAATAATTGTAATTTTTCGTGTTTCCTTTTTTCCGCTTCTTTTTTTCTTGTTTTCTTTTTTCCTGTTTCCTTCTTTCCTGTATTCAACTTTATTGCGTGGGAATTCTAAAACAATATATTAATTACATGTATATTATAACAATAAGATAATATATATAATATAATATAATATAATATAAGATAAGATAAGATAAGATAAGATACATTTATTTCGTGTAAAAATTCCGCATTTGATGCAGCTTGGGGAAAAACATTTTAAAAAGCGATATAATGCATTCATTAAATTTCCACTAATGCTAATATTTGGACCAATACGACTCATTTTAATATTTAATAAACCACGCATGACATCTCTTTATTGTCCTGTTTGAGATGCTTAGATGATAAATGAGTGCAAATCACCATACACATGCTTACTCATTTTTTATTAATTAGTTTTTGCATATTATTATAGATGTTGTTGTTTACAATGTTGTTAGCAACTCACCGTATCTTGGTTGTGGTTGAATTAAACTCATTTAGCTTTTAGTCACATTAAAGGCCATGCCATCTTTTATACACTTGGGAAATATTATTTGATTGTTAATTGTAGCTTCCTTTGACAATTACATTTGTGTCAGTAATTTAATAAATAATAAATTAACAATTTGTGTTTCCAAATCCAAACCAAACACACCCAGAACCCTCCAAGAAACCAAGCTAGAAAAACACAACAAAAAAAAACCCACAACGAAATCAAGCGAAACACTCACAATATTGCAACAGCAGAAACAACCTCAAAACACATTCAGCTATCTCTCAATTGTTTGACCTTAAAGCACTCATACAGCAAATGCTTGTAATAGCATAAACTACGGTTGAAACAGCATTAAAAAGGATTTCCACACTAAATAATCAGATATATTAGTGTTCGGTCCGAATATTCCAATATTCGAATATTCGCTCGCTAAGTTGTTATTCGAAATATTCAAATAGTATTTTCAAGTATTCGAATATGTCAAGATTTAGCCCTGCATTCCCTTGCCTCGTGCATTCAATCAAGAACATAAAGTATGTCTTTAATTTCACAATAGAGTGTTAGTAATGACGTCATGCGGGTGGCTCCATTTCGTAAAAAAAGAGAAGTAGTTTCGATAACAAGGGAACACTAATCAATATGTCGATTTCAAATCCGATAAACAAGAATTAAAACAAATCTCTGCGATAAATTCATACAACAGTAATTTTTCGGATGTTATAAAATGTTTCTAGGGCCAATTTTATACATGATTAAAAACCAAAGTTTACTTCAGCACCTATTTGACGAGACTATCATACCAAAGTAGGTACTGTATAACTAAACTGCCTACGTCAAATTTAAGATTAACGCTGCAAACAGGTACATGGTTTAATATTCCTAAATAAAACATATGTAAACCTTGTAGGCCTAATACTGATATTGGAGATAAATACTATTATTTATTCAATTGTAAGTATCAAAATATCGCAAACTGAAGAACACACACACACACACACACACACACACACACACACACACACACACACACACACGCACACATGCAACACACACACACGACTCATACACACGACACACATACACAGACGGATATAAATACACGTAGTGAACAGATAGGCACGCATTCGCACACACCTTTTTACACACTGTCACACACCCATTTTTGTACACACTCCCACATGCACTAAGAAGTTAAATACATTTTTTCGGCGCAACGTGGGCGCGGTCATCGAGAACAGCGCCGCTAATTTGGAAACACTTCATTTGATAACCATATTATTGACTATACACGCACATAATAATTATAATGTCACCCAAACATAACCAGCTATCTTTATTTGAAAATCCATTTACTTCTATTTCGTTAATTTTAACTCGTCTTCGTGCTAATATCAAATTACGGTTCAACGGCGTTGTCCTGAGCACACACCTCAGCTATCTGGACTGTCTGTCCAGGACAGTGGGCTAAAGGTTAGTTGTTAAAACTCGCTTTGGGTGGG
Organism: Gigantopelta aegis; assembly: GCF_016097555.1. NCBI lineage: Eukaryota > Metazoa > Mollusca > Gastropoda > Neomphalida > Peltospiridae > Gigantopelta > Gigantopelta aegis. The sequence continues at coordinate 22,963,854 of NC_054704.1, forward strand.
AGCCGGTACCGGGATTCAAACCCAGTGCCTACCAGCCTGAACCACTACACTACCAAGGCCGGTATCCATTTACTAATGTATATGACGTAAACCGGTAGCCCAGTGGTAAAGAACTCGCATTATGCAAAAAACATTGTTATTTGATTAATGTTTCATTATGTCCATAAATTGCCTTATTCAAAATATCGACAACTGAGAAATAATAATTGAATAACCTGGGACACTATGAGGCTATGAAGCACTGTTTCGTCGATTATTTGAATCGATTATTTAAATATCTGTCTCAATAACGGAACAGTTGAGCAAGAGATCATTATATAGTTATGTGATTATCATATTATATAACAACATGTGCTAAATATCCATATCACATTTATGCAGATATAGTTATTAGTTTTTAACATCTTAAACCACGAGCAAAACACTGGTGAACATGATATAGAAACAGAAAACGTGTTTATTTAACGACATCCTCGTCGGCAGTTTCCGGTCCTGTAAGTAAGTCAACACGTGCTCATGTCAGTCGTGCGCGACAACAGCTTGTTCTGAACGTCCACGTTAAAACTCTTGACCGTGACCTTGACCTTGTCGTCAGCAAAACGCTCTGGCGAAGTCAGGGTTTGATAGAAACACGTCAACAATTACCCAGAGGTTTTACTACTCACTAGTGATATGTAATGTCACTACATCGACGGCTCTCTCGCTAACCAATAACAACTAACCTTTAACCTCTGCCCTGGATAGCCATATCGGATACATGAGATGTGTGCTCATGGCAGCGTACTTGAATCTTAAATGGAATATAATATAAGCATAATAATCAAGATCAAATGCAATTAACATACCATCATTTACCCATCTCGAAGGCCCCATCTACCCACCCACACTAGAAGTCACGTGACGTGCACTGAGGTCAGTGAAGGAAGGAAGGAAGGAAGGAACTGGTTTATTTAACGACGCACTCAACACGTTTTATTTACGATTATATGGAGTCAAACATATGGTTAAGGACTACACAGGTATTGAGAGAGGAAACCTGCTGTCGCCACTTCATGGGCTACTCTTTTTGATTAGCAGCAATGGATCTTTTATATGCATCATCCCACAGACAGGATAGTACATACCACGGCCTTTGTTACACCAGTTATGGAGCATTGGCGGGAACGAGAAATAGCCCAATGGGCCCACCGACGGGACTGACGTGCACTGAGGTCAGTGAATGCATAATACTAATATATTACTTCAGTAAATCTAAAAAGATGACCCCAACCAGTGCCTCGTTGCTGATATATGAACGGCCGTGGTATGTGCTGTCTTGTCCCTGGGGAAAGTGCGTATAAAAGTACGTTTTCGCTAATAAAAATATTTGCGAGTTTCTTGTGAAGAGTAGGTGTCAGAACTGTCAAATTTTAAATAAATTATAGCTGATGATTAATGACTGACTGACTGACTGACTGGTCGACTGTGCACTAGACACTGTGGTGTAAATAATCCAAACAAACTTACTAAAACTGAAAACCGACGGGGTATGAATGGAGAATTTGTCAATGCCTAGTTTTGTATGTTTCTTTCAGAAGTGAATTGTCAAGGTCTAACCGTCAAAAACGGATTCTTGAAAGATTACCACCCTAGGGCTGGCGGTCTGTTTCTGCCCGGAGACACCATAGCGTACGATTGTTTATATGACTACGTGGAAGCTGCCAATGGCGGAATTCTAGTTTGTAACACATCAGGCGGATGGGATGGCTTCAGCGACACTCTTTGTAGAAGTAAATCAGTTAATTTTTATTTGAAAACATTTGAATGTAAACCTGTTTGTATGTAAACACAACCTTTGTCTATATGTTGATAGTAAGTTTGCATATTATATCACGTTTAGATCATAATATGTAACTTGTCTGTGATTGTATGTCAACAGCAGCTTTGTATGTGAAGATTACATTTGTATTTAAAAAGTCAACTGGAATATCAATAGTATTTGTTATGGAAAAATAAATTGGTATGTCACAGAAATTTGTATGAAAACACTAAAAGTCTGCATGCAAGTTCATATAAAACTGCGAATGTGTATGCAAGTCTACATAAAGCGGCCCTCGCGTATCAGCCGGCGTCCGCGCGAGTTTTCTAATCGCAGGAGTCGCCGGGGTATTTAGAGCTCGTGGATGAATCGGGTGAATTTCATGTCTGCGACGTGTGCCCTCACATATTAGACGGAGCCCAGGCGGTGCCCTTTGAACATTGGTTAGCAGTGGAGACAGTGCGGCTGCCAGGGCGTCGGGCGGACACCGCTAGATAATCTGGCGGGCGCCGGCTGATCAAAGAACAAATCGGTAGGCGTCCTGGCGGAGTCCGGCCGGGCGACTGGCCATTGATGCCGGGATTCCCACCGGCGTCCGCGCCTCGAATGAAATGCCAAATCCAGGGACTATATATATTCCAGGGCCCAAATCTTGGGGTGGCAGTTGGGGCCCGCGTGGGGGCCGTTTAGAAGCCGCCGGGGGTGAGGGGGGGGGGGGGATGGGCGGTCGGGACCAGCGGGGCGCCCGGCCGTGAGGATTTTCCCCCAGTAATTTTCGTCAAAATCTTCAGGCGGCCGCCAGATCACCGGTCGGTTTCCGGCAGGCCGCCGGGCGGGGCCCTAGCGACGTGTCTACAGGATTGCCACGACCTAAAATCGCGCTTGAAAAATCGCAGATTTAGGAGTCAGGTTTTCACGCCCGCGGGGTTCGGCCGGACGCCTCGCGAAAATGCCCTTTTTAGGCCTGTTTTATGCCTTGGTCACAAATGGCCTGCGGCGTGTTGGCGGCGGCCGTAAGTTCCCAAAATTGCCATAACCGTGCGGTGGCCGCACAGTAGAATACGATTGTTTAAATTTGACATTATTGTTTTTTTTTCGGAAATCGCAAGGCCGTAGGCAGCAACCCCGCCGCATGTAGTATCGCAAGGTCACTGTACGGTGGTTTTTACCCTGTCTGGTGTGCCTAGAAAATCGTACGGCAGCCGCAACAACCGTGAGGCCTCCTTACTGTCACGTCACGGTGATCTTGGGGCCTCCGTGAGATGGCCGTGCGATGTTCAAAATATCGTACGGCGGCCGTACAGTGACTTTAGGGCTGCCGTACGATGGCCTAACGGCAACCGTAGAGTTGGCGGCCGCCGTACGATCATCTTTCTGAAGAGGTATATATTGCCTGCTGTGACACTAGCCAGATTAATTACTAAATTGCGCATAGGTAAATCTTCGCAGCTCAACAGCTGCTCTTTCACCAATAAAAACCCTAACTGTGTGTGGCACCCGGGAAGACATGACACACTATCTCCTGGATTGCACGCTAACAACAGCCAGAGAAAACTAATGATAGAATCAATAACCGAAGCCAACCACAATAAACCAATTACACCTAACTTTTTACTTAACCCTGATAAATATCTAAAACATAAAACCTTCAAAGCAGTATATCAATTCGTCCAGACCACCAAACCAAAACTATAAGTGCCACGTACTTGCCTTGCCACCGGCCTCGGTGGCGTCGTGGCAGGCCATCGGTCTACAGGCTGGTAGGTACTGGGTTCGGATCCCAGTCGAGGCATGGGATTTTTAATCCAGATACCGACTCCAAACCCTGAGTGAGTGCTCCGCAAGGCTCAATGGGTAGGTGTAAACCACTTGCACCGACCAGTGATCCATAACTGGTTCAACAAAGGCCATGGTTTGTGCTATCCTGCCTGTGGGAAGCGCAAATAAAAGATCCCTTGCTGCCTGTCGTAAAAAAGAGTAGCCTATGTGGCGACAGCGGGTTTCCTCTAAAAACAGTGTCAGAATGACCATATGTTTGACGTCCAATAGCCGATGATAAGATTAAAAATCAATGTGCTCTATTGGCGTCGTTAAATAAAACAAACTTTACTTTACTTTTACTTGCCTTGCCAGCGTTCGGTCGACGTGGACCACCAACCCGACTGATCGCAGGCAGGATGGGAAACCGCAGCACACCCATCGGGCTCCTGACAGTCATAAAGTTAAAAACTAAAATTAGAAAATGATCGCAACCACCCGCCTGTACGTCTCCCGGAGGGAAGAGCGACCTTCTGCACTCGACCGACATGCACTCCAATCCGGGGGACCAACGATCTATAATTAAGATAAGTAATTAATACGCTGCTTAACTCGTGACACCCGTAACTCCCTGGATGGAACATCCACCCTACGCACTCGAACAGACCACGTATTCCGACCCGGGGAGAGAACGGTGAAACGACAAAAGTAAAAGCATATACCTAGCCAAATTAGCTGGCACAAATTCAGCAATAAATTAACAATTACTAAAAACCACCCGCCTGTACATCTCTCAGACGGAAGAGCGACCTTAAGCACTCGACCAAACAAGCACTCCAACCCGGGGATCAACGGCGGGATGGTAGCGAATGATTTAATAACCGCTAGATATGATAATGCTTGAATCGTGACATATGTGACCCCCTTGGTGGAACATCCACCCTACGCACTCGAACAGACCACGTATTCCAACCCGGGGGGAGAACGGTGAAACGACAAAAGTAAAAGCATATACTCAACCAAATTAGCTGGCATAAATTTAGCAATATAAATTAACAATTACTCAAAACTACCCGCCTGTACATCCCTTGGATGGAAGAGCGACCTTAAGCACTCGACCAGGCACTCCAACCTAGGGATTAACGGCGGGACGGTAGCGAGTGATTAATAACCATTAGATATGCCAATGCTATCCAGACCTAACCACGATAACCATATTATTCTACTGTAAATATGTTCATGTTCTGAAGCTCGTGTTTGACAACTGGCATACACCACCCGCTAACGACACATTAGTTTGTTTGGTGTTTGGTTTTTGTTTTTTTAGGTTTTTTTAATTATTATTATTATTATTATTTTCTTTCTTTCTCACTAAGACAGGATCGAAGCCGCAGTAACCCAATTGGCTAATTAACCAGCCAATCAACATTGTTAGATAATCAACCAAGATAGGACACCACTAATTATCGCCTATTTTTTGCAGCACTCTCATTGGTCCAATCCAGCCAATCACGGATCAAGAACCCCACTACACCTAACTGTAAATAAACTGCACGAATTTGTCTTTGCACCCGCACAATGTTTTTTTTTTTTTTTTTTTAATTTTTTATTACTGATGCATTCCATCCCAGCTAACTAAGGTAAGTCAACTAGGGTTCCAGAAGCAAAGACATGCAGGAAAACCGATACCCAACTATCCAGATTGCCTGAAGACAAACCAAGTAAGCCTACTAAAATCCTATATTTAGGGGGCGGGAATCAAAATTCTTCAAACTAAGTACCTAAATCGGTGCATATATGTATACAATTGCTACATGCCACCGTTAGTTTCGTTTTATTGCATTGGTAATAAAGTTAAGTATGCCAAGCACTAGGCTTTTAAACCAATACCTACACTATAAGGGTTTAACCCTTCAAATTAGATAGCTAGGCTAGTTTAACTCCCCCTCCGTCATTGTATTCAATGCTATACAAGGACGGAGGGGGATGGGTGGTCATGAATGACCGTTGAACTCACTAGAATAGGGACTTAAGACAATAGGTACAACCGTAACACAAAAGTAGGATTCACACACAGACTACACGCTCACTGCATCAGTACACAGGGTGCATTAACTAATGATAACAATGCACCCGCCCCCATTTAATGACCCAGCACGTACTCTAATAAGGAACCGGACAAAAGAAGTTTCGAGTACACAATTGCAATGCACCCGGGGGAAGCTGAACAAAAGAATATCGGCCTTCCCCACCCAAACCCCCAATACTTGCTGCTGGTAATAACTTGGTACTTGGTGATGCCTCGACCAGAAGCGGCCAGGCCCTTATAAGCGCCATATGGGCAACCTAGGGAGACACCACAGCATCGTAAAGGTCTAAAATTAACGAGCTACTCTCGATTCACTAATATCGGCCATTTACCTTTCGACCGACCGTTCGAAATTGCGCCAAATTCCCTCAATCAAAATTGCGCACCCTTTTCTCTTTGGCATTTAACTGCTCCATTCAAATTCCATAGCACCACCACCACCCCCACCCGCCTGCTACCGAGTTGATCGGGCTGCTGGTGCTCCCTTGCACCTGCCAGTGCAGGCGGTCCCTCCTCTCCCCTCTCCCACCTTTCCTGTCATGGACGGAGGAGCCGGCCAAGGCCGGCTCTAGCGCCCACGACAGGCGTGCGCTACAACAGCTTGTTCTGAATGTGCACGTAAAACCCTATGACATGACATGACTAGCCAGATCGTCAAGATGGCGTTGATTCCATCACAGAGACAGCGCCTGGCACACCTGAGATTACGACTGAGGCAGATCCTTGCGATTGCCTTGCGGTCGCCGTGAGGGCGCCTCGCGGTTTGTTAACTAGCACCTTGCGGTCTCCTCACGCATTTTGATTTTATGACGTTTACGATTGCCGTGCGGACCCCGTAACATTTGTGAACACTGCTTCCGCAGCCCGCAAAGCCGCACGATTTGTAAAAATCCCATCTACAAACCGCAGACCGCAGAACCGTGCGGCGGCAGCATCATATTATGTGACCGAGGCATTAGGAGTCGCGCGGGCTCCGCGACCGATATGTGAGGGCCGCTTAAGTACGGCACATGTATATGTGATTTTAGCCAATTTATACATGCACAACAAGTCTTTGAGTAAACTGGAAGTTTCTATTTCAACAGTAAATTGTTTATATGCTAAAGGTAATTTTGTATGTACAGTTCGTTTTTATTTAATAGTTTTTTGGGTGTTTTTTTGTAAATAGCAAGTTTTGAAATTTAAATAACAAGTTTTTATATAAAACCAAATTAAACCACATATTTGCATTGTACATGGTGACATTTTTTTATGACATAACAGGTAAACCAGTAATGCTAGGATCAGACTATCAGCTGTCACGACGAAGTTGGCCAACTCAGCAGTTGTGTTGTAATTTTCCCAACTCCCGACTTACGGCGGGTGTGTTCAGATTAACAACTAATCTATCGTAACAGTTGTATATGACGAGAATCGAGTTGTAAGAGTGCTCAGACTAGCAACCGGACAGTCGTAGAAGTCGAGAGATCGGCGACTTGGCAAACTCCGTCGTGACAGTTGGTAGTCTGAAACTAGCATAAGTCTGTAATGTAAAACACTTTTGTTACTCATAAAAAACCAACAACTTTCCATGTGATCAACTGATAGTGACATTGTTCAAAGAGTTTGACAAGATCACACTAGAGTGCATTTCGCTTCAATTTAAAATCGTTTTAAAAGAACCTACCTGACCATTTTAAAATCATGTGTGGACGTGACAGAGTCGAGGGCGATGATCAACGGAGTGGAACGAACACTGAAGACGATCCATAGTCACAATTTTCAAAAACAGCATGTAATGATGAAAACGTCTAGTAAATTTTAAAAAAGCATGGGCGTTCGAGTCCTGGTTGGAGTTTGTTGGGTGTTTAATTAGTGCAACTCTGTGAAATGAGTCATGCGCGATTTGCTGTATAATATGTCGTCTTTGTACTTGTAGTATAGTAGTATAGAGAGTATATAGACCTCACATAATATAGCGCAGCACGCATCACTCGTTCCATTGGGTGGCACTAATTAAACAGTCACCAACTCCATCCAGGACCGTCGAGGTACAAGGTACTCTCTAATAAGCAAAATTACTGTTGAGTACACTGCATATACTATTAAGTTAAGTGTTGGTTCAGTGAATGGGAACTTGTAGCAATCTTCACGACACTTATGGGCAATGGGTCTTTAGAATGTTGATGATTGATTATTTATGCCATTTTAAGATGATTCAGATCGATTGATACTGAAATATGGTGTCATCATTTTGATATAGAAACTAAATGAAAACATCCCGGCTTTTTCGAAATACTTTTTACTGTGGAGAATTTTATTTCTTGTTTTCTTGGATTCTGCAAGACAGATAAATCAGTAATTTACAGGAAAATATATTTAATTTGACCCTGGGATACATCAATGCAATATTTGCCTTTGTCTCAAACCAAGGAGGGGACGGGACGTGGCCCAGTAGTAAAGCGCTTGCTTAATGCGCGGTCGGTTTGGGATCGATCCCCATCGGTGGGCCCACTTGGCTAATTCTCTTTCCAGCCAGTGCACCACGACTGTTATATTAATGGTGGTATGTGCTATCCTGCCTATGGGGTGGTGCATATAAAAGATTCCTTGCTACTAATGGAAAACATATAGCGGGTTTCATCTCTAAGACTATATGTCAAAATTACCAAATGTTTGACATCCAATAGCCGATGATTAATAAATCAATGTGCTCTAGTGGTGTTGTTAAACAAAACAAACAAACTTTTAAACCAAGGAGCTCATCTGATATGAAGTCGATTTAGGATCGATATACGTCGGTGGGCTCATTGGGCTATTTCTCATTCCATCCAGCGCACGGCGACTGGTATATCAAAGGTCGTGGTATGTGTTATCCTGTCTGTGGGATGGTGCATATAAACGATTCCTTGTCACTAATGGAAAAATGTAGCGGGTTTCCTCTCTTAGACTATATATCAAAATTACTAAATGTTTCTAATAGCCGATGATTAATAAATAAATACATGTTTGGTCTTAAACCAATGGACTGGTTATATATCTGTTGCATCAACCCGTTATTTAATTAAACTCATAGAGATATTTAAAAGGGGTCATTTATTTTGTTCAGAAATTGTTTGCAAAAAGGCACCCCAGCAAGTGCAGAGTTCGACAGTGAATCCGGTTGTTGAGAGTGGCTATTTGGACCAGACCGTGGTGTATACCTGTGTAGAGGGATTTCTGCAAGCAGGTGGAGAAAACCGAAAAACATGCATTTCGCAAGGCTACTGGAAGGGTATAGACATCGTGTGTTTAGGTATGGTGATTTTAAACAATTATATTATACATTCTCAGCATTATTATACTTCACAGGAAATATATTTTATAATGTAGATATCGAAATTAGTTTTCTCCTAAATACTAATTTATATTTTGTGGTAGGGCAAGGACATCGTATGTTTAGGTATGGTGGTTTTAAACCATTACATATTATACGGTACATTCTCAACATTATTTTGTTTCACAGGAAATATATTTTATTATGTAGATTAAGAAAGCAGTTTCTCCTAGATATTAATTTATATTCGTGGCAGGCCAAGGACATCGTGAGATTAGGTATGATGGTTTTAAACAAGTAATGTTACATGTGTATATGTTCACCATTATTATGCTTCATTCGAAATATATTTTGCAATGTAGATTACGAAATTAGTTTTCTTGTAAATATTAATTTATATTTGTTTCAGTATATGATGGTTTTAAACAATTAATATTATATTATATGCTCAGCATTATTATTATTCTTTTCAGAAAAATATATTTTGTAATGTAGTTTACGAAATTGGTTCTCTTAAACATTAATTTATATTTGCTTCAGCAAAGGTGTGTGGATCACCTCCTGCTATATGGAACACGACGGGCATGACGAATGTAGGCGGTTACCTAGGCCAGGCTATAGTCTACACCTGCCTGCCAGGTTTCTTCAGGACCGCGGGCAACGGTACGAAGATCTGTGACTCCAACGGTGTATGGATAGGAAAAGACATCGTTTGTTCAGGTATGATTTTTGCATATACTCATTTTAATTCATAAATAAATTTATTAAAATTATTTGTATAGTAATCTTTTGATATAAAGGAGCAGACACTAGTTTCAATCTGTGAAAATCGACACTAAGTTTAGTTAATATACAAACCTGCAACACACATTTGGATAAGGGTATAACAGCGAGAAGCAAAAGTCTGTGATGTTTAAATAGGGAAATACCTCTAAAAATAACTAGAGCTGTCCCTATAACCATTACTTCTCAGACGAACGTGTGTTTTTAGAATTATATATAAAAAAAAAGCTTTTTGGGGTATTGTAAAAACCTAGATGACCAGAACCACTTCAGATGTACGAAAATTGATATTTTAAATATTAAAATGTAAGAACTTCTAATTTAAATGATCAAAATCGGCGTTAACAGTTGGCCAACTCTCTGCTGTCACGACTTCTATGACTGTCCAGTCGCTAGTCTGGGCGTTGTTACAACTCGAGTTTCCCGTATGCAAGTCCTACGACCGATTAGTTGTTAATCTGAGCGCACACATCGTAAGCTGGCATATTACAATGCAACCGCTGAGTTGGGCAATGTCGTCGTTGCAGTTAACAGTCTGAGCCTAGTTTTAGCAAAGGCGTCATTGCCAACGATGTGTCGTTTATGTCTGCGTTTGGTGACGTGGCCGTATACGTATACCACGAGGGTTTTAGAATCCAATCCGAAGATGTTGTTAGAACAGGCGACAGTAATGGACTGGATAGGAACCAGTGTGTGTATGTGAGAAAATAATATTCACAATGTTATACATAAGTTATACTTGACAACATATGACTACAAACGCTTAAGACTTCAAGTGAATTGGCAGTGGTGACCCATTACTTGGGAATTGAGCAATGTCGGGAACTGTCTGAATTAATTAAAGGAAGAGTCTTCGTATACGATATACTCTTTTTATTGGTTGCTACAAAAAGCTCGTGGGACTGGAGGAAGCCTGTGATACCACCCCCTACCCCCACCTGAAACCCGAAACATCCACTTGTTTGTCTTACTGTAAAGTATATGAGAATAACACATAGCGATTGGTTTCTATGCTCTCTCTCTCTCTCTCTCTCTCTCTCTCTCTCTCTCTCTCTGCATATACATATACATATACATATACATATACATATACATATCATATATTTTACGATGCTATGTTGCGAAATGGTGTGTATATGAATTCGTACATTTTATGATGATATGTTATGAAATTGGTGTGTATATAATTCGTTGATTTTACAATGATTTTACCATGAAGCAGTGGATTTTACGATGCCATGTTGTGAAATGTGTGTGTATATATTATGTATTCGTAGATTTTACCGGCCTGGGTGGCGTCGTGGTTAGGCCATCGGTCTACAGCCTGGTAGGTAATTGGTTCGGATCCCAGTCGAGGCATGGGATTTTTAATCCAGATACCGACTCCAAACCCTGAGTGAGTGCTCCGCACGGCTCAATGGGTATGTGTAAATCACTTGCACCGACCAGTGATCCATAACTGGTTCAACAAAGGCCATGGTTTGTGCTATCCTGCCTGTGGGAAGCGCAAATAAAAGATCCCTTGCTGCTAATCGGAAAGAGTAGTCCATGTAATGGCGACAGCGGGTTTCCTCTCAAAATCTGTGTGGTCCTTAACCATATGTCTGACGCCATATAACCGTAAATAAAATGTGTTGAGTGCGTCGTTAAATAAAACATTTCTTTCTTTCTTTCGTAGATTTTATTATGAATGTTATAAAATTGGTGTGTATATGAAGCAGTGGATTGTATTTCAGAAATAAAGTGTAACTTCCCTAACGTCACAAATGGCCACCTGGTGTATTCTAGCAGTGAGTATCTTCACTATGGTGATAATGTGACGTTCGCATGTGACCGAGGATATAGCGTGCTTTCTGGAAATACATCAAGATCCTGCAGTGAAAGCGGCTTGTTGACGGGAGAAGATCTTCAATGTCAAGGTGAATGTCAACTTTGCTCTGTGGTACACTGATGGTGGTGGCAGTGGCGTAACGAGCGAGGACCACGAGGGCAATGCCCCCCCCCCCCCCCCCCCCCCCCCCCCAATCAAACCTTTGTTTTACAGTATTAAATCTTATAAAATCATACATACAAACAAACAAACATTGGCGCCTCTCTTTTCCTTTCATATCTATTGTATTTGTCTGTCATCACATGACGCGACTCATAGACACTGTGGGTGGCTCCTCCACCCCATCTCACACTACCCTGGCAGGCACTGAATCAAAATTATTATTATATTTTAATTATTTGTAGTAAATCCCGCTAGAGACTGGCGCCCTCGATCTCAGTCAGCCCCCTCCCCCCCCCCCCCCCCCCCCCCCCCCCCCCCCCCCCCCCGTGTCTACTTGCTTCCCCCGTGGCTGCCTGGGTGTTCCCAATATAAAATTCTGGCTACATCAGTGTGTGGCATATATATATATATATATATATATATATATATACAAAAGGTGATCAAACGTATATTTTTTAAATCTTCAGTCTCATACACACTAGCGCATGGTACATTATGCCGAACAAGTCGAAGGTGTACTTTTTATATTAAAAATACTAAATAAAATAAATCATAAAAGGTAAATTTTCAACTTTTGTTGGACATGTTGGTATATTTCTAAGTGTTTCATTTCCTCGTGTAGATAGTAATTAAAAAGAATAATGTGTACTGAATATTTCGTAGCCAAACTTTTAATAAAAATATTGTTGACGTATGTGTTTTAGAGAGCTTATGTGTAACTTAGATGGATATGAGCACGAAAGAGATAGTGAGAGTGAGAGAGAGATAGTGAGAGAGAGGGAGAGAGATAGAAAGTGAAAAGGAGAGACAGAGAAAAATAGAGAGATAGGAAGGAAGGGGGAGGGAGAAAGAGACAGATATATATACATACATATATATATATATATATATATATATATATATATATATATATATATATATATACACACACACACATATATATATATATATATACACACAGAGCGAGAGAGGCAGAGCGAGAGAGAGAGGGACAGAGAAAGAGAAAGAGGGACATAGAGAGAGAGAGAGAAAGAGAGAGATAGTGAGAGAAAAAAGAGATAGAGAGACAGAAACAGAGACAGAAAAAGAGGAAGAAGGAAATGTTTTATTTAACAACGCACTCAACACATTTTATTTACGTTTATATGGCGTCGGACATATGGTTAAGGACCACACAGGTATTGAGGGAGGATACCCGCTGTCGCCACGTATTGGGCTACTCTTTTCGATTAGCAGCAAGGGATATGCACCATCCCACAGACAGAGTAGGACATACCACGGCATTTGATATACCAGAGTTTTTATGAGAGTGTGTGTGTGTGTCCCCTGTTAGTTCAGCTGGTAGAGCCCTGGGACCTACTTGACAAAGCTCTCTTAAGCTCTCGTAAGCGACATCGCATTTTCTTTGCGTGTATTTTCCCACTGCATTGCTTGATCGCAAATTTGCGAGAGTTCAGTGAAGTGTATCTCTGGACTGTGACGTCTTTGGTAGAAGTGATATCGGCAATTTTAATGACTCCATTTCGAATATACTTTTCACTAACCGTGGAGAGTTAAACAGTTTGAGCACATTGACTTTTTAATCATCGGCTATTGGATGTCAAACATTTGGTAATTCCGACATATGGTCTTAGAGAGGAAACTCGTTACATTGTTCCATTAGTAGCAAGATATCTTTTATATACCCCGCCCTTTGATATACCCTTCGTGGTGCACTGGCTGAAACGACAAATAGCTCAACTGGTCCACCGACGGGGATCGATCCTAGATTAACTGCGCATCAAGCGAGTGCTTCACCACTGGGCTACCTCCCGCCCCAACCGTGGAGAGAAACAAATCAGCGAGTACACTGTGTTGATTTCGTTTTTATTAATGTTTCAGCTGTCTCGATAGAAAATTCAACAATAAATGCTACATCACCGACGTCATCATATTCTGAAGGGATTTTGACCAATAACACCCTGGATACGTCATCAAAGACTCCGACAACACTTGTTCAACCGACGGCTACGGTACCATCTACTCCTTCAACATCGTCATCATCTAATGGGACTTTGACCACAGGGACCCTGGATACGTCATCAAAGATTTCGCCAACAATTAGTCAGCAGACAGCTACGGTACCATCTACTCCTTCAACATCGTCATCATCTAATGGGACTTTGACCACAGGGACCCTGGATACGTCATCAAAGATTTCGCCAACAATTAGTCAGCAGACAGCTACGGTACCATCTACTCCTTCAACATCGTCATCATCTAATGGGACTTTGACCACAGGGACCCTGGATACGTCATCAAAGATTTCGCCAACAATTAGTCAGCAGACAGCTACGGTACCATCTACTCCTTCAACATCGTCATCATCTAATGGGACTTTGACCACAGGGACCCTGGATACATCATCAAAGATTTCGCCAACAATTAGTCAACAGACAGCTATGATACCATCTACTCCTTCAGCATCGACACCAGTTTCTATATCTACACCTACAACAGTAGTAATACCAATTATAACCTCGTCAGTAATTGTTACATCTACATCTACGACACCGCCAATTATTGGTGTATCTACCCCTTCGCTTACGTCATTGTCACCACTTTCAACGACCACGACTATACTGGCGCCATTAAGTTCAAATTTCAACCCCATTCTCATGTCGCTGACCTCAGCAGTAGACAGGTGTACGTTATGTACGTGTAGGACGCGTATACCGGATGTTGGAACCAACGGGAGTACACGTACACCACTGGATCTGAAAAAATCTAAGAAATTTAAACAAACCAACATAGTTGAAGCTAAAGGCGCGGTGGCTATAGGCTCTGTATCCATCTTGTTCATGCTGTCGTTCTTTGGTGTAATATTTCTACTGGATTTCCCGCGGATAGTCCACGACACGAGGCGACTCTTTTGTCGAAATATTCGAGAACCGTTTTACAAACTGTAACACAATTTAAAGGCACTATCCCGCTTTTTTCAGAAAATAACATGTGAAGAGTCCAGGAGAAAAACGATCTAAGCCACACGTTGGTGAAATATTCGAGAACCGTTTCACAAACTAACACAATTTAAAGGCACAATCCCACTTTTTTCAGAAATGAAAATATGAAGAGTTCAGGGGAAAAACGATCCAAGTCACAATTTGTCGAAATATTCGAGAACCGTTTTACAAACTGTACGTGTTCTGTATCAACGACAAATGAAGAATATTTCAGTTTCGTATCCCGTTTATATCCCTGGTGAAATACGTTGCATGTATCACAGACTCTATAAACAAGAGACAAATGAAGAATATTTCAGTTTCGTATCAGGTTTATATCCCTGGTGAAATACGTTTCATATATCACAGACTCTATAAACAAGAGACAAATGAATAATATTACAGTTTCGTATCCCGTTTATATCCCTGGTGAAATACGTTGCATGTATCACAAACTCTATAAACAAGTGACAAAAGAAGAATATTTCAGTTTCGTATCAGGTTTATATCCCAGGACAAATATGTTTCCTGTATCACAGGCTGCAAATGAGTGACAAATACTTCATGAGGACATACGATGGACATACATTTTAAAGGTGCGATGTCAGTTTATTTTATTAATTTTTGCTTTAAAACAAGTTTATACCTTCAGTTATATGCCTATAAATAAGTACAACCGAATAATTCCATTTACTAGTAGGGAAAACAAGTATTTTAGAGGGAATCTTGAGAGTGTGTCACACGCTTTAACTTGTGACGTCACTGTTTTATGCGTACACATTCAAAACACCCAAGTTCTTTCGATAATTCTTTGCAGACAACTGACAAAGAAACAAAGATGGTGATCATGCTATATTTAACCACAAATTATTCGGGAAACCCCTCTTGTCGTCCAGGGCCCCGTTCCACGAAGCGACCTTAGCCCTAAGATCAACGTAACTGCACACCTAACATATACACTTAAGGTAATCTTAGCGCTAAGATCGCTTTGTGGAACGGGGCCCTGTACAATACTTTTAAAAATTATTATTCTTGAGTTAATTATGGAACGATTATGCGTGGGATCGATTAATTTGTAGTTATTTATTACAAATAAATGTGAAAGTAACAAAATATTGTAGTTTTAACTTTGACATATGACCTTTAATGCTATATTAGATTTCAATGCTCTGTTGGATTGTATTACCCTACAATCGTATTCCAAAAACTGTAGTCCAGCAAACCTATTACAAAGAATGGAAACGGACAACATGCATGTATTTGTTCAAACCAGCATGTGACATCTCACTTTCTAGTGGGACTTCAATATGATCGGATGATTTCACCGTATGAGTAATAAATTAGTGATACAGGATGGAGATAGCAAAATCAATAGCAAATAATACGCAACACAAATTATTGTACAAGTATAAATGTAATTTAATAACCATGATTGTCTTGAATAATATATACACGATCGTCTCTTGTTGCAAGAACACTGTGAGATTCAATTAGCTTTCTGTTGAATTTAACAAAAAACACAATACGTAATGTACATAATATCGGGGAACTCTATATTACAGTAAAACACAGTAAGTTATGTACATAATATTGGGAAACTAGATATTACAGTAAATCAATATCTGCTGTAATTAGACTACAAGTGAAGGAAGGAAGGACGTACCCGGGCCTCGTTTCACAAAGCGATCTTAGCGCTAAGATCACCGCAAGTGCACACGGGTACGCGCGGCAATTATGCACTTAAATTGACCTTAGGGGCGAAACGAAGCCCAGTGGTAAAGGGCTCGCTTGATACGCGGTCGGTTTGAGTTCGATTCCCGCCAGTGGGCCCATTGGGCTTTTTTTTCGCTCCAGCCAGTGCACCACGACTGGTACACCAAAGGCCGTGGTATGTGCTATCATGTCTATGGGATGGTGCATATAAAAGATCCCTTGCTGCTAATCGAAAAAGAGTAGCCTATGAAGTGGCGACAGCGGTTTTCCTCCCTCAATATCTGTCTGGTCCTTAACCATATCTCCGACGCCGTATAACCGTAAATAAAATGTGTTGAGTGCGTCGTTAAATAAACCATTTCCTTCCTTTAAATTGATCTTACTCTTACCGCTAAGATCATCGCAAGTGCACACGGGTACGGGAGGCAGTTATGCACTCAGAGACGGTTTAAGGATCCGCGGAGTCTGCAGCACAAATAACAGCGGGTACCCCCTTCCCAGGATATATATTTTGCAACCCCCTCGGTGAGAGGGGGAAATGAGCTGGGGAAATAAATGTACACATGACCGCGGGGCCCCCTGAAGTGCGGGGCCCGTAGCACGTGCTACATGTGCTACTAGGATAAACCGGCTCTGTGGTAAAAACATAAGAATTGGGGCACTTTTAAATCATAATATAACACTCGTATTTTCTGGGGGGAGGGGGGGGGGGGGGGGGCTTCCCCTTGACCACCGCTAGACACGGCCCTGGTATATATGCCTAGTTTATGAAAGAACATGGGGTTAGTATCAGGAGCGTTTACCGTCATGATAGTAAAATAATAAAATATGGATTTTCCTAACATAGGTACAGTTAGATTACATGTAAAAAAAAAAACGTTTTGAAACAATTCGGAATGTATTTAACGTTATGTTGTTAATCAAATAGGCATTGAATTCGGAATGTATTTAACGTTATGTTGTTAATCAAATAGGCATTGCATTCGGAATGTATTTAACGTTATGTTGTTAATCAAATAGGCATTGCATTCGGAATGTATTTAACGTTATGTTGTTAATCAAATAGGCATTGCATTCGGAATGTATTTAACGTTATGTTGTTAATAAGCATGGGGAAACGTCAGTTCGTTGATTATCATGAAATAACAGGGCGGACAGTTCTATGGTGTCTAAATTTACATCTTCACGCATTTTGTGTTTCATATCAGAAGACCATAAGATACTTAATGCTGTAATACAAATTCATCAGACTAATCGTAAACTGAACGACGAAACCGTATTCCGATATCAAAATCGTAGTTCTACACAAGACAGAGTCGAAAGGATGTTAGACAAAGTCGCGATTGCTTCCATGATTCACTATTAGGTGCTCGTATTTAGGACCGCCATTCCTCTAGGAAATACGTTACATGATGTTTTTCATCCCTCTTGCACCCCCAGTAGGAGGACTGCCACTCCCAGGATGCTTAGAAAACCCAAACTTGCACAGGATAAAGATTAGTGGAAGATATACGGCTGTGATGGCATGCACTCACGAATCACTGTAAAACCAGTGATGACATCAGGTGTTCTCGAAAGTGGTATTTTTAACATCAGTCACAGTTAATTAAATGATCATCAAAGTTTACTTAAGTTGGTCTGTGTTTTGAATGCTAGTATTATGGCCATCTGATAACAGCAAGCAATGTCTGGATGCAATAGAAAAGAAAGTACATGTACGTGTATTTTAAATTAAAAAATTGGTTAAAAATGTAATGTCAGTCACCCTTGAATTGCCCGGATATAAAAAAGTCTCGGAATACTTTTTTTTTTAGTTTTTTAGATGACCCGTGGTTACGTCATCAACTGTTAAAAGAAGATGATCATGATATGTGTCCAGAAAGCCAGCTTCATTCAAGATCCCCAGACAACATTCTGAAAAATAACATAAAATAAATAATTAATGTAATTTTAAAGAATAATCTCATTTAAAACAATCTAGAACATGTCCATATCGCATGCTACGATGACAATCAGTTGACTTATAAATTAAAGAAATACCTGCACATTATCCAGATATAGTTTATCATCATCATCATCATCATCATCATCATCATCATCATCATCGTCGTCGTCGTCGTCGTCGTCGTCATCATTGTCATGATGATCATCATAATTTTACATAATAGTGATGTAGCGGTAGATATTCGCCTGGGATACGATTGATCGCACTCAGTGTACCCATTGAGTTTTCCAAACCTACCCACTGTCCTACGGATGTGTATAAAGAGTAGGGTATGTGCTGTCTGGTCTATGAGAAAATGCATATAAAATCTCTAGTTGCTATTCAGTAGGAATAATCTATGTACTGGCAGCAACACAACAGTGACACAACAATAAAAATCTGTACTTCATAACGGGATAAGGTGTCATTATGCTAATATGTTTTTCATTTTATATTTGCATTAAATTTTTTAATTTCTTAAATTAATAATATGTATGAATTTATTTATATTTTCTAATGTACTTTGTTGTTCTTTAATGTGATATTCATTATTTTAATGTATATTTAAAACGTAGCCTGGTAGGGCAAACAAATAGTTTTAATTGTAAAAATAATCCTTTAATTGTCACAACGAAAATACATTTTGTATTGTATATATTAAATTTTAGCTATTTTCAATTATCAATTTTTTTGTTTTGATTCAGCTTTTTGCACTGGGATATATTATATTATGAACATACTGTCAGACGCATTTTATATATTTAATCAGGTCAGTTTATTTTATAGTGAAGACAATTTTAAGTCAGAGGGAAACATCATGCAACATAATATAATGTAGCTTATCGAAAAATAAACAATATTTTTTCTGTGCTTTCAACTGTTTAAAACACCCATGTCCATTTCAGCATTAAAATGCATTTTGTTTCTTCTCTTTCTGTTTGTTACAAGGTGGCTACACTTGTTGTTGCAAAATAATTGTGGATTTGATGGATAATGCGCATTCTTTAATATTACTGTGAAATAATAAGGGAGAATACATGTGTGTGCGTGTGTGCGAGCGTGCGAGCGTGCGTGAATATAACATCTGGATCCGCTCTTGTAAATTGTAAGCTTCAAGTAAAATTATTCTGCAGGGCATAATATTTCACGCGAACCGCCGTTCTGTTTTTAGTGTCGGTCACGCAAAATTAAATTTACGCGAACCGCAATTCGGTTACGTCGTGACCTGTAGACGTTCAGAAATTAAAACTTGCAAACACGATTACAGGAAGTTTATTATACAGTTGAGTATTGTAATTTCGAGACCCTAAAGTTTGACTAGTTATCCGACAAATGTTTTAGACTGATTTTTAGATATTCGATGCGCAGCAAACCAGTAGACAACGTTATATTGCAACAGTTGTAACTTGCGACCAGTCTAAACTAAATGCTCAGTACAGAGTGGAGCCAAACGTTTTAAAGAAATGTGCACGGACCACCAATCTAATTAAAATTAGCTCCATTGGTTAATTACTATTACCTGTGGATCTAACAGCACACCGTTGGAGCTCACGTCCTGTTGACCTTTCAGTCGACCAATCAAACCCTTACTTGCAAAATCATGCCAGTGATTTGAAAAGAATTTGAAAACATTCGGGATTATGCCGAGTATACGAAATGATTCGGGTGAATTACGAAGTATGCTGGAAACTAATTTCAATATAAAATATTATATAAAATTCGTTTTAAGATGAAAAAAAAACCCCGTAATGGTATAGCCATAAAATCTGTTTATACTAGTACACAATCCAGACTTTATTACTACACTTTTCCCCCTGTTTTTTAATGTGGAAATAGACCAGCAAGTTCGCCTATTGCATAAATAGTCTCGCCCGAAATTTTTAGAATTTGTATGCTCCCGAATAACGCTATAAAAGGCGAAGTGTAATTGGTCGATATTTAAATTGTTATTTATAGATGAAATGTCACCTGGACATGGGAGTCCACGCAATGCTGTTAGATCTACTGGTAGACCAGTAGAGCAATTTTTAATCGGATTAACGGACCACTGGGGGCGGCTAAATTATCTACTGCTATTTTATCTCCAAAGGAATATAAGACATAATATTTTACAAATGTTATAAACGGTTTTAACGTAATCAGGAATCCAAAAGTGTCACAAAAGTTCAAAAATACTAACATCGCATAATGACCTTTAAAAAACAAACATTTGGAACGTTATTGTAGTATAGAAGTACCATCAATAAAGTGAAAGTAACTTGGCTACCGCAAAACGAGAAAAGGAATGTGGAAGTGTATTTGTTTTGTTTCAGTATAGGGGCTGATATTTAATCCTTTTACAATATTGTTAACTTTAATAAGCATTAAAGAATCTGTTTTATAAAATGTTTTCTTTTGTATTTTGTTTTAAAACTTTAATGTTTGAGCTAAAATTATATATTTAAAATTTAATTTCAACGTAACTTTGAGGTAACCGATGAGTTAACCCACAGGTTACGCAAATTTAATTGACGTAACCGAACAATTGGTTACCTAGGTAAAAACCATGTGAACCGACTTCCGGTTACCTCAGATTTCGAAATATTGTCCCCTGCTTCTGCTGACATAAATATTGTGTATTTTAATTTATGAAGCTTTATTTTAAAGGTTTTTAGGTGTTGTTGTTTGGGAATTTGTGGGTTGTGTGTATTATTTCGTTTTTAAAGTTTTATGTTATTAAACATTATATTATATATCAATAAATTCGTTTTGTGTTTGTGTTTGACCCCAAGATGTTGACCATTAATTGTTCAGTATTTCCTGTGTAATTATTTTAATCGTATTTACTACTACTACTACTACTACTACTACTACTACTACTACTACTACTACTACTACTACTACTACTACTACTACTACTACTAATAATAATAATAATAATAAGATGATGATGAAGAAAAGCAAGAAGAAAATGATGATAAAGAAGATGATTATGATAATGATGATGATGTTTGTGATGAAAAAAATTCCATTTGTAAATTTCAACGATGCTTACCTCGAAGTCCTACAACGTACATAATGATGTCTACAGATTTGTAGTCTAGTATAACCTGTAAATAAGACACAACACCTCTGATGAGTTATACTGTTATTACAGCCACGAAAAATAATTTCATTCTGTTAAAATAGTACTTGCTCAGTTTCCGTTATTTTACACGATAATAGGATAAATTGCACACAGATACTACACATAATACAGACCACCAACATTGCATATTCATTTTTAAACATTGAATAAGAAAGACAATGAGTTTAGAAGACAAGATCGCAGGATAAACTAGCAATAAATGTTATACTTTCTGCAACCCCACATTGACTTCAGAGAACGACATATGTATTATGTATTGCATTATACAGATGGTACAAAACCGTAACCCGTGGGTTGGTATGTCATTATTTCTCTTTAGGTTGTGGCATCAAAATGGGTCTATACGCCTCCTTCCATTTTTACTTTATGGGACCGTTAAAATCGTCGTCTAAGTTATTCAAAACTTTATAACGACGACAATAGACTTATTTTCATTAGAAAATACACCCACTAATTTTATCGATTATAGATGACTAATTAACCAAATAAAGCCATAGCGCCCTTTGTCCAACACGCTTCCTGTCCTGGAGAGGAAGTCCAAGCTGCTGAATGTGTCCCCATGACAGCGTGCTTGAACCTTAATTGAATATAGGTTTGTCAAATTCTTCTAAGTAAGTCAGTAAGTCAGTAAGGAAGTAAGTAAGCAAGTACGTAATACATGTGGTAGTCGAGAAAAAAATTAATTCATATACGTACATATTGAAGCATACGTTTTGTATTTATAAATTAGTAAGGTGTTTTTTAAACTAATTGTAATTTTTATATTTAATGCTACTGTTACCTGTTTCAAGGTGTTCAACTCTCTCATAGTTAAAAAAAATACCTGTTTCAAGGCGTTCAACTCTCTCATAGTTAAAAAATACCTGTTTCAAGGCGTTCAACTCTCTCATAGTTAAAAGTTATCTATTGTCAGGCATTCATTCTCATATGGTTAAAAGTTACCTGTTTCAAGGCGTTCAGCTCTCTCATAGTTAAAAGTTACCTATTGTCAGGCATTCATTCTCATATGGTTAAAAGTTACCTGTTTCAAGGCGTTCAACTCTCTCATAGTTAAAAAATACCTGTTTCAAGGCGTTCAACTCTCTCATAATTAGAAGTTACCTATTGTCAGGCATTCATTCTCATATGCTTAAAAGTTACCTGTTTTAAAGCGTTCAATTCTCTCATAGTTAAAAGTTACCTATTGTCAGGCGTTCATTCTCATATGGTTAAAAGTTACCAGTTTCAAGGCGTTCAGCTCTCTCATAGCTAAAAGTTACCTATTGTCAGGCATTCATTCTCATATGGTTAAAAGTTACCTGTTTTAAGGCGTTCACTCCCATGGAATCAATGAAGCTGACGCCGGACATGTCGAGTACAACCCGCTGTATGGAGCTCGTGTTGCGCTCAATGAGAACCACGTCACACCCACCTTCGTTATCAGCGTGCTTGGTGCCGTCATTTTGGGATTCCTGCAAGTTTTAGACATACTTTTATTTCATAGCATTTCATTTTCATTTTTTCTTCTTCATTTATTCTCCTTATATCCAAATAATGTTAAAGCACAATTTCCAGGACAGGGGTAAATGATTACTTGTTATTGGCTAATGAGAGTAATGTTGGTATTGGCTTGCACCTCCCGTTTACTGAGCCGTTAACATTCAAACTAGGAGATACTCGATATTAGGAGTACCTCGGTAATAGGACGCCGGCACTGGAATGCGAACACAGTACCTACTAGTCGTTAGGCCGAATTGCTTAACCACTAAGCTACTGTAAGCATAATGTATAAGGTAATTTCTCAAAATTAAATGAAATCTACTCACGTTCGCATTATTTCTGTCTGTACATGCATAAAGCTATTTATGGCCCCTTTCCACGAAACGATCGTAGCACTATTATCGTCGTAAATATATACCATCGCAACTATAACGATTCCCTACGATCGATAGTCCGTTTAACCACGCTATGTAGCTTTTCTTTCCCTTTAGCTCAAGAGTCTTCTAGCCCTACTCTGTAATATGGAAACATTCCACGACGACCAAATGACCGCCCAGTACTGTGTCTAAAATACACACAATGTTCTAAATCTGATGACACAGACCTTAAATGTTAGCATTTTCGAGTTCAGTTATGACATTACACTTACATGGCGCTACTAGAGTAGAACGGGGACGAAATGGCCATTAGCGTATGCAAAACATAATTAAACTTACATGGCGCTGCTAAAGTAGAACGGGGACGAAATGACCATTAGCGTATGCAAAACATAATTAAACTTACATGGCGCTACTAGAGTAGAACGGGGACGAAATGACCATTAGCGTATGCAAAACATAATTAAACTTACACGGCGCAACTAAAGTAGAACGGGGACGAAATGACCATTAGCGTATGCAAAACATAATTAAACTTACATGGCGCTACTAGAGTAGAACGGGGACGAAATGACCATTAGCGTATGCAAAACATAATTAAACTTACATAGCGCTACTAGAGTAGAACGGGGATGAAATGACCATTAGCGTATGCAAAACATAATTAAAAAAACAAACTTTGGCAAAAATATGATTCCTTTGTGTACGTGTAGCAAGTCGGTTTAGACATATAACAGCATGCATAATTTATCAATGAAAGCGAAATAGTTTTCACCCAAATGAGTTTTGTTTTTGTTTAACGAAACTACTAGAGCACATTTTGCTTTAGTAATCACCGGCTGTTGAATATCAAACATTTGTTAAATCTGATATAGTCTTCAGAGAAAACCTGATACACTTTTACATTAGTAACAAGGGATCATTTATAGAACTTTATTTCCCTCATAGGCATAAATCTACAAAAACTATTTCTAGACTCTTCTTCCCTCTGGAACCGCCCTAAATACTCACATCTGATTTTTTGAATTTAATTTTGTTCGACTTGGCCTGTAGTTTCTTCATCTTCATGGGGTCTACACCAATCGCTGTAACACACTTCTTAACAAATATTTCAGAGTTGGCGAAATACAGAGGCGAGTTGAATGCTATATTAACGACACCAGCGTCATGGCATGTCTGTAAATACAGAGGCGAGTTGAATGCTATATTAACGACACCAGCGTCATGACATGTCTGTAAATACAGAGGCGAGTTGAATGCTATATTAACGACACCAGCGTCATGGCATGTCTGTAAACCAAATAGAGTTAACACACTGTTAGAATATAACTGTTATCTAGCACTTTAGCCCCTCATCAATACAAAAATTATAATTTACGTTACCATTGCATGGTAGTACAACCATTTCTCATTTTGGTAACAGCAAATGCGCGTGATCATCTGTTGATGCTTGTTAGTTGATCAAAACTAGTCTGTTTTAATTTTATATAAGTTACATTAGAAAAGAGTAAACAGAGTACATTCATGTGTCAACATTATTTCGAAATCGAAATTAAAACAGTTTATTCATTGGTACAGATATTTTATCAGCTTGGAGGTTAATCTGTGGCCATCTGCTTCAATATTATTTTTCTTCTTTTTATTAGTAGTCAAGGGGACGTAACTCATAGCTTTTGACCACTTAAGTCTCTATTTCTGTTTATAGACCTATTTTAATCACAAATGATTTTAATGTACTAAAATGAAATTTAATGCCATTCTGTTTTATATTAAAGTTTCTAAATTTAATATTTTTAGTATTCCTTTGCACATTTTATTTGTAAAAATGTACTATTTGTCTAAAACATATAAATTCATCCCGCAAAATTAACACTTACATTAATATAGTCGTCGACAGATCTGTACTGGGACGAGTTTGCTATCCTTTCTACTCTGGTAAAAGTTGATCTAAAATAAATTTGAATATACTTTTAACATATTTTAATACGATGAAAAATATTTCAAATGAAAAAATAAATCCTGTTTCAAAATATAAATATTTGAAATCTGAAATTTAAAATGGTATTTCTGCATATTCCTTGGTTCTCAACTAATTATACATAAGAGTTATCTCCCATGATTGCGTGTGACGGTCAGACATGACTTCAAAAAGAGAATATAATTTTCTTTAAATACCGAGTTTCTTCAAGAGTATTACGCATACATTAAAATAATTTTCACACACACACACACACACACACACACACACACACACACACACACACACACACACACACACACATGCATACACACACACGTACTTACGCACGCACACACAACTTTACCCTTTGCTTGTGAACAAAAAGGTGTTAAGATATTAAGGTGCGGGATTGGTCGAAACTCCACCTGTTCAAGCAAATGTTCGACTCCCCTATATATTTTGCTCGCAGGAGTCTAGAACCTAACCCTTGCTAAAATATTCTCACACGCGATTGCATAACCTCGATACTAGTAATGTCTAGACATACTATCTGTGGACGAGGTGGTGTAAGTTAGGACAGGGGTGTTAGTATTTATTGTAAATCAAACAAAGTGTCACCTTTGTGTTCGAATAGCGATGGTAATTAACGAATAAATGATTCCAAGTCCAAGGCCGACATCCGGGTTCAAGAATACTGTGCACATGAACGTCACTATCCAAATGCTCTGTAAAGAAAGAACTTTCGAAAATAACCGTATCCAAATGTTCAGAATGTATGACACAATCCACTTAAAGGGACAGGCCCTAGTTTCAACCCGTGAAAATTAACACTGAGTTTAGTTAATCTATAAACCTGTAACACATTTGGATAAAGTTACAGTTGAGTGAAACATGAGTCTGTGACTTTGAAATGGTGAAATACCCTCTAAAAATATAATAAAATTCGACTCTATAACTGTTACTTCTCAGACGCACGTGCCTTTTAAAAATTATGAGAAATGCATTTTGTGATATTAAAAACACCAGGATGGCCAAAAACACTTCAAATGTACGGAAATTGATAATCTAAATCATAAAATGTAAGTAAAGTATGATTTCAGTTATCAAAAACTGCTATAATAGTCAAAAATATGCCTCAGTGTAGCCAAAAATATATATTTTAAAATTAATTCAAGGAGATTAAACTCATGGTTAAAAAAGAATAAGTACTCGATCTTTAGCGTGACCAGAAGGTCAAGTATTCGTGTATTCTCGCGGATGCCCACGATACGTCTTAAATGAACGTGATTGTATGGGCACCAGTCAAATTGTTTGCGAGCGCTGATTTGTACGTGCAATTATGGGCGTACGAGACAGCGGAGAAAAAATATCAAAAACATTTTTGTAGTAAAAAATAGTGAAAACATAAATGGTGAAGCTTCACCCATGGAGATCAGAGGCGGATCTAGAGGGGCACTGGAGATCGTGCATCTAAGCATTTTTTTTAAAACTCAAGCCCTGCCACGAAATCCTGTGCGGTTCAGTATACGATGGATCAGTTATTCCCAATAGTAAGGCGCATTATGTAAACATATTAATGGTGAAGTAACCGGAAGGACAAGTACTTACGAAATCATATTTTGATTTTCTCCACAGAACTTTGAGCTGCAATGTCTGTCTGAACATGCTCCTGAGGTTGACCAATATCACAGAAGATAGAACACACTGGAAATAATAGACCTCGCCAATAACAAATATATCAATACAGCACATTTTAACTTCACATTATTAAATCTTAGTCCATCAGATTGAACTATTTATTGAAATTCTTCTCGGTTTTGAAGGAAAAGTTGGAGGGTAGGTGGAATTAATGCATAATAGTCAACGTAACTGGATGATCTTCATTCATTGTGGCCATCAAACCTATAACTGTCAATTTTAAGCAATTTTTGAGCACAAAGGTCATCTTAACCTTGAAACTTGATAAATAAAAACAGCGTCGACTGTATAGTTATATGACATGATTTATCAAAATATTCATTTTAAAATACTTTTCAGACTTATATGCAATTAACTGGATTTTGGTTCAAGGACGATATCCTGTACACACAACACACCTCTCCATAAAGGCGTTTAAATGGACTGGGTGGAAGCTGGTACTGGGTTCACAGCCCTGCCGGCCTTATGGCCGATGGTTTAACCATTTAGCCACTGAGAGGTCAGGTCGGGTCATAGGGCTTAACGTGCACATTCAGAATAAGCGGCTGTGGCGCACGCCTGTCATGGGCGCAGGTGTCGGCCCATGCCGGCTGCTCTGTCCAGGACAGGAAAGGGTTTGGGGTGGCTGGGAGGAGGGACGGCATTTGTGGTGCTATTGAATTTTGAATGTTTCGCAGAATTAAGTAAAATGACAATGAAGTAATTTTGGTGCTTAATTTGGAACAAATATATAAAACTCAGATAATATGTTTCGCTTGTAGTGACGACTTCTATTGTAAACTGAATTATATAATTATAGGGGTCACTTTATTATCCATTATACAAGTGATTTTACTGATGTAGTGGCGTATATTTAGGAGAGTTTTGGGCTATCCTGGCAGTGTACTTATTTAATATGATGATGCATATACACACACAGGGTGAGCTTCTCTTGTTTCATTCTCCTGCTAGTGCACTATTATAATTTGCATAGTAGAGAAAGTTTGTTTGACTCCACCAGTAATATATTGGTCTACTATGATAATGTATTTAGCTCTCCGGTTAGTCTATATATAAATAACTATGTGATAAATAGAATCTCACATCCGTGCTAATTTTATTACAGTGGGTGTGTGGGGGTGGGGTGGGGTGGAGTGGATAGAGGATATATAGTGGGAACTAATAATTCCATACTTTCTCAGAAGCTCTTGGTATCGTATAACAACAAATGACATTATATTCAAATCAAACCATAAACATTTTATTTCAAATTAAGTATCCATCAGGGAACCAAAATGCAATACTTGCATAAAATATAGTAAATAAAGAGAACGAAAATACGAAGTTATGAAGTCCTATCATATAAACACGAGTCTTTTTTCTTCTTAGATGCACACGATTTTATCCATCGATTTTTTTCTCAGTGACATATAATCGAATGCTCGCATCTTCCTGTCTTCAATACATTTTAAGATATGATTGCGCATATTGGCAATGTTATATTTCACTGAGGGAGACATATCCTGGGCCAACTGGAAGGCATTGGCTATTGCAAAGACCCCACAATCATTCCCATTCGGCTGAGGCTGAACATCTAGAACTGTCACTGTTCAACAATAATTTACCTGAATATTGTTCATTAAATGACAGAATAACTAAAAATGAGTAAGGGGCGAATATTTTATGGGGGTGATTCTATTTCGTGGGTCCGGGCGATTCTATTTCAAGGGGGGAGGTTTTATTTCGAAATAGATTCGCCGGGGGGCGAAAATGTTACGGGGGAGATTCTATTTCGTGACACCGGCCTTATGGCCGATGGTTTAACCATTTAGCCACTGAGAGGTCAGGTCGGGTCAAAGGGCTTAACGTGCACATTCAGAATAAGCGGCTGTGGCGCACGCCTGTCATGGGAGCAGGTGTCGGCCCATGCCGGCTGCTCTGTCCAGGACAGGAAAGGGTTTGGGGTGGCTGGGAGGAGGGACGGCATTTGTGGTGCTATTGAATTTTGAATGTTTCGCAGAATTAAGTAAAATGACAATGAAGTAATTTTGGTGCTTAATTTGGAACTGTTCATCAAAAGAGATATGGAGCTATTAAGTAGTTTTGATTTAGTTTGCCGAATGGTAGCTCATACTCATATTCTGATATTTTATAAAGCTCATAAGTTACATAAAGAAAATATATAAATACACAAATACATAAATACACAGGTGAACAATGGTGACACAAAATGAAATAATGTGCATTGAAAAGTAAGAAAACAATAATTAAATAAATAAATAATACTTTTTATAAGTAAATAAATAAATAAATAAGATAACTACATAGTGTTGTTTCTTAACTGGGCAGCTTGATACTGGAACCTTGTCTATCTGGGGCCGTCATTGTTGGCCTCCGGTGGTTGCCCCATAATTTAGTTGGGTGATCATTTTCCCGGTTCTGCCATTAAAAGGGCATGGCCAATTGTTGGGGCAACTCGTGGGAGTCTTAGCCACTGAGTACAAATTTACCCCTTACATCCTCTCTCATTTGTTCATTAAAATCTGTTTCAAGCAAAATTACTTTTGAAAGTAAACAATGTCGATAATAGTATCACACTTTATTACACGTGACTGAAGTAACACAAAAGGAAACGCCGAGGAGATCGTTTTCCTCCTCAGAGAAACTATTTTCAATACATCATTGTTGTATTCTGTGTTTTAACAGTCAGTACGTGACTTGCCATGTAATTTTAGCTTCATCTCCATCTCAAGTATCAAAAGATCCATTTATTACTTTGTCTGCTACTTACGTTTGGCGGTTACTCGAGCCATATCATAGCAGTCGGACGATGTGAGAAACGGGGGCGGGGAAAGTGCCCCTGCACGCCCACTCTCATCCGACGCTTATGCAAATATATGTGTGAATGTTTAAGAGTTCCAGATAAAATATGACATATTTTTCATATTAATACATCACCGAGTTCAGCTAGACAGTGCAAAACAACGCTCGTTAGACTGGTTTATGCGCTTCACGTTCAACTGAACAACCAATCGACAACCGAACAACCTTGAACCAGTCAAAACGTTTGCAAACGTTAGCGTTGCTCGCCATCGCTGAACGCAGGGCTGGAGTGTTTGACCTACCTTTGGTAATGAGTAGAAGAGAGGACCCACAGCAATGACCACGATGAGGACTATGATGCAGGAGGACAGGGCTGCCACCTTGATATATTCAAATACAAACACATGTATGAATACACACACACACACACACACACACACACACACACACACACACACACAAACGTGTGTGTGGACACAGAAACGTATATTTTAGACAATTTTTATCATACATTTTATTCCACAAACCTCGCCGTTTAAGGGGAGCTATAACTCGGCAGCTGTTTTCCACCACTCCCCTAAAACTAGTTCAAGGAGACTAATTTTGTTTAGCTCCTGTTAGGTTGTGAATTAAAAAAAACCCACCCAAAAACACCCCCCCCCCCTAAAAAAGAGAGACATCAACAGTTATACAAAAGGATTACACATTGGTGCCCAATATGGTAATATTTTAAATGGCTCCCCATAATATAAATTAGGGAGCCATTAATTGCTCTCCTAATTTGTTTCTAGGTGAGGTCTAATATCAGTATTTTATTTTACATACATTATCTTAACACATTGCTTACAAAACTATTTTCCGTCAATTTTATTAGTCTTTTCGTTGATTTGCTGTTGAGTTATGTATCCGTCACATATCTTTGATAGCTGTGTATATGTCTAATATTGTAATAGTTGTGACATATCTAAACTATATGTGTATACATTTGACAGTGAAATAGTTATGACATATCTTTGATATCTATGAATGTGTTTAACGGTGCAAAGATCGTTACATAGCTTTTATATTTGTGTATGTGTCTAACAGTGTAAAGGTCGTGACATATCTTTGGTATATGTGTATGTGTCGAACATTGTAAAGGTCATGACATATCTTTGATATATGTGTATGTATCTAATAGTGTAAATGTCATGACATATCTTTAATATCTGTGTATGTATCTAACAGTGTAACGGTCGTGACATATCTTTGATATCTGTGAATGTGTCTAACAGTGTACAGGTCTTGACATATCTTTGATATATGTGTATGTATCTAACAGTATAAAGGTCGTGACATATCTTTGATATCTTTGTATGTGTCTAACAGTGTAACGGTTGTGACATATCTTTGATATCTGTGTGTATGTGTCTAACAGTGTAAACGTCTTGAAATATCTTTGATATCTGTGTGTCTAACAGTGTAACGGTCGTGACATATCTTTGATATCTGTGTATGTGTCTAACAGTGTAACGGTCGTGACATATCTTTGATATCTGTGTATGTATTTAACAGTGTAAAGGTCGTAATATATCTTTGGTATCTGTGTATGTATTTAACAGTGTAAAGGTCGTGACATATCTTTGATATATGTGTATGTATTTAACAGTGTAAAGGTTGTGACATATCTTTGATATCTGTGTATGTATTTAACAGTGTAAAGGTCGTGACATATCTTTGGTATCTGTGTATGTGTCTAACAGTGTAAAGGTCGTGACATATCTTTGATATCTGTTTGGAGTCTTGTACCTGTGTTTTGCCGCCGGCTCCCTCCTGGACGACGCTCCGGGCGACAGATGCTGCCGTGATGTAACCAGCGAAAATAGATGCCAAAACACTGCCAGCGCCATAAGCGAACATTTCCTGTAAATACATCACACAGCAAATACATAAATACATTATATTAATATTAAAACAGTCGGGCACTTGCAGTAACGAATTCATGAGTGAATGAAGAGATGTTTTATTTAATGATGCACTCAAAACATTATAAATTTAATTTACGGTTATTTGGCGTCAGGCATGTGGTTAATGATCATATAGATAATGAGAGAAGAAAACCCGCTGCCGAAATAGTTGACGATCAGTATTAATAAGTGGGCCATTTAAACGATCATAAAGAGAGATTACCACATGTGAACCTGAACCCGATTCTGTAGCTCCTATATTTCGGATTCAAAAAATTTTATTTCTGAGATTTATTATTATTATTATTATTATTATTATTATAATTTTTTTTATTTTATTATTATTATTTTTAAAGATTTATTGCCCCCAGAACATAAGCAGTGAACAGGTTGGGGAGCCGTGGTCACTGCCTTACAAAGTACATATTTAAACAATAGTATCTAAACAAAATATGCTATTTAAATATGTTAATGCTTTCTGTGGTATTTATAAGACGGAAAGGGCGAGAGAGAGAGAGAGAGAGAGAGAGAGAGAGAGAGAGAGAGAGAGAGAGAGAGAGAGAGAGAGAGAGAGAGAGAGAGAGAGAGAGAGAGAGAGAGAGAGAGAGGCTGCAACAGCAGTAGATAAGTGTAAAGAAGTTGTGGGGATATTGAGAGAGTATTAGAGAATGACATTTTAATTAGTACTCTATTTCCAAGTGAACTTCCAAAGCATTATTTTAAATTAAAACATTCTTTCAAAGAGTGTTTTATAGGGTGTCCATTGCTTATGAAATGCTTCATAGTTGCAATTTTTGTAATAAATATATTTTTCTGTTTCAAAATTATTTTGTCGAATATTTTTTGCGGCATTGACATGTAAATTTCTTTTTTGTATTTTCATACTGTAAATATAATATTTTATGTTAATAGTCAGCCAATTAAAAAAATCACCTTTTTCGTTGTTGATCATGCCTAATATAACTATGTCTCTGCTTAGAGTAATATTAATTCCAGTTTCATTTCTTATCCATTCTTCTATTGCTTCCCACAGAGAATGTACTAAACTACATTCAAATAATAGGTGTTGTATGGTTTCAGGTGATTTGTTGCAAAAACTGCAGGCATTGGAATCAATATAATTAATCATATTTAGAAATTTGTTAGTTGTAAGAATTCTGTGTATGATTTTATACTGAAACCAAGATAACGTTGTGCTTTTGACAGATATAAAGGGTAGAATGTAATATTTTTCCCAATGATATATATTATAGATATATCCTTCTTTAGAATATTTTATTTGTGATTTTGGAATGGTGATTTGAGCGTTCAGTAAATCATATATATGTTTGCAACCTTTCTGATCAAAACCTTTAAGTTATACGGAAGAACAGGATTTTGTAATGCTATAAAAACGTCATCATTTAAATTATCTAGGTTGTAAATGAATGATTTTATAACAATGAAGCATATTCCAGAAAATTGGTAATTATGTCGTATTTCTCTATGTTAGAAAATCGCCTTGTTCATTCAACAAATCGTTAATAAAGATAATACCTTTTGAGATATATCGTTTTAGTATAAATGACTTTTTATCTATACATATTTTACTGTTAAACCAGATATTGATCTGGAGAATATCATCTACGTTTACTGGAATTTGTTTTTCTTGTATCCTTAACCAACTAACCAATGTGTCTCTCCAAAATGTATTTTTTATTGAACTTTTTTTTACAGTATAGAAAATGGTCGCCATATATAATTGAATCACGTGTTGATATATTTGTAGAAGCTTCGAACAAAATGGTCCATTTTGGGTTATTTAAAAATATCCGTCGGATCCACGAACTTTTCAAAGCGGTCATAAAATTATTTATGTTTATCATTTTGATGCCACCATTTTTATAGTCTTGCGTTATTAAGTTTCTTTCTTCAACGTACCTGGTTATATGTGTATACTTTACCTGGTTATATATGTATTCAATTTACCTAGCTATATGTATTCAATATACCTGGTTATATATATTCAATATACCTGGTTAGCGTTGACCGTGTACTTGTTTTTCAGAGCTAGGGTCTTTGCCATGGACACGGACTGTGCGAAGGCGATGATGCCGATGATGATGGCGTCTCCGATCAGATGACTCACTGACCCCATGTCTGGAATAGTCGGGGCCGGGATTCTGTAGACAGAACATACAATACAGTGTCCAGATATGTAATACACATCCGTGTAATGTACTCGATCAAATCTTTTCATTCTTTTTATATGGTTTAGACTGATAACCGTGCCCTTCTTTGATATTAAATTGTTTAAAGTAAAAATGGATTACGAGAGTATGTTTTCAGTGTTACTGTAAAGGAGAACGCATGTCTGTTAACATTTAAAGTAACAGAGCCCAGTTTGAGCAACCGCTAAGTCAAGACTGGTCATAAACAATTAAGCTGTCTTTAATTGCATTCATTAAAATGCACCATACTAGGTTTAAAGATGCGACCTCAGATATATTTTCGTTGTTTTTAACCATTATGATTAGACCACTCATATTTCCCTGTGACACGACACTCATAGGTATCCATTAGACGCCGTTGATTCCCATGGTGACGTAAAATTGTATCAATTAGCCGTTAATGTTCAAAATGCGGGGAGCAGTTTATTAAAACTTTGGTTGTGCGTTTATTTCCAATTGGGACAAAACAACAAAACCATTAACACTTTCAAAATCGTATCTCTGCTCAGGGCAGTCTAAAGGATGTTTTGACAAGGTCGTGGCTGCTCCTATGAATGTAAAGTGTTTTGTCTGTCACTTCCCTCCATGATCAGTGTATCCTACTTCAGAGGAAAAAAAAGAAATACATATTTAACAACGCACTCAACACATTTTATTTACGGTTATATGGCTTCAGACATATGGTTAAGGACCACACAGATATTGAGAGAGAAACCCGCTGTCGCCACTTCATGGGCTACTCTTTTCGATTAGCAGCAAGGGATCTTTTATATGCACCATCCCACAGACAGGGTGGTACGTACCACGGCCTTTTATATACCAGTCGTGGTGTACTGGCTGAAACAAGAAATAGCCCAATGGGCCAACCGACAGAGATCGATCCCACACCGACCGCGCATCGAGCGAGCACTGTACCACTGGGCTACGTCCCGCCCCTACTTTAGAGGATGTCTGTCGTTTCCAATGCAGGTTATAAATTGGAGGTTGCAGCTTTAAAACATCATTTTATATTTTAGACTATACACATGTTATTGTAACTTTTTATTTATTTATTTATTTGTTGTTTATTTTTACCCCGCTGGAATGTGTCCTACAATCTGCATGCCGTAGTTTGCATTGAAATGGCCGTAATGGGAGGCAACTGTACCGAGTATAACCTGTAATTACAAGAGAAAACATTATTACACTCAAGGCTGACAATAAACGGTAACATAAATATCGTATTTCCCAACGCTATCTTTATGGCATTGGTCATTGAATGCCGTTATGACACAGTTTTGACGTCTTCTAGTTTGTATAGCAGACCCCCAGTTTGCGACAGGTGGGGTTTGTTTGACATCTTCTATGTAGTAGTAGTAGTAGTAGTAGTAGTAGTTATAGTAGTGGATTGCTTTAAGCCACGTGTTTCATATGGTGTATTTCTGACATTGCCACTTGCATTGAATAGTGAAAATATAAATATTAAATTGAATGGAAGAATAAATAAAAATGGCTGGATTTATGCTGGTTTATTCTTATAAATGGAAATTATTTATCATTTGTGTAATTCAGCATCTCTGTAACTGATTTCGTTGAATATTATTAACTTTGATACTGTAGTGATTATAATCGGCTTTAAGGCTGGTATATACTGTGTTCGCATCCCACTACGGTCTCAAATCCAAGGTTTTAAGACTCAGCGGGGAGGTGTAATGCCACTACATCTACCTATATCTAACCAATAACAAGCCGTCATGAAACTCAGTCCTGGGCAAACATCCTAGATAGCTGAGATCTTTGTCCAGAACAGTGCATGAACCTTCATTGGGGACTAATTCGATACTAACTACGATCAACTCTGATGGTACTAATTCGATACTAATTACGGTCAATTCTGATGATACTAATTCGATACTAACTACGACCAATTCTGATGGTACTAATTCGATACTAATTACGATCGATTCTGATGGTACTAATTCGATACTAATTACGATCAATTCTGATGATACTAATTCGATACTAACTACGATCAATTCTGATGGTACTAATTCGATACTAACTACGATCAATTCTGATGGTACTAATTCGATACTAACTACGATCAATTCTGATGGTACTAATTCAATACTAATTACGATCAATTCTGATAGTACTAATTCGATACTAACTACGACCAATTCTGATGGTACTAATTCGATACTAACTACGATCAATTCTGATATTAATTCTATACTAACTACGATCAATTCTGCTAGTCCTAACTGGATACTGACCACAATGAGTTCGATTGGTACGGGGATCCTCATCTTTGACTTGAATCGTTCGTTGATGAAAATCTTCACCAAGTAGATGACCAACATACTGATAATAGACATGATCACCGGCGCCCAGTTGATCTCGGCCGCATGCGCAAACAAAGCTACCCACGTCTGAAAATGTTATCAGTGTAAAATACAGGTTCGACGTGAAACATCAATCATATATTTTTGAATTATTCGAAAGATTAAACAAAATTTTAAAATGATGTATTGCAGTCGCTTGGACTACATATGAAGTCTTGGCTTTGCTTTTTGTTTAGTCGAGTTTCAAATGCGTCAAATAACAGTTGGAATTGGAAAGTTCCACTGATGATAAAGACAGTGTTCAGCATATTTTTCTCATATAAGAAAATAGTTTTATTTATTCATTTAATCGTTACAAGGTCTCATCCTAGTTTCTTTTTTATTTTCCAGACCGATTCAAAATCCAGGATGGTCGCCCTGGCCTCTTAAGGCCCTAACCAAGTGTTGTTATTGTCGGACCAATTTAAAATCCAGTATGGACGCGCTGGTTTATGATTAACAAGATATTTTCGACTTCTCAATTTTCACAGTGCAGATTTCAACCAAACATGGTACAAATGATTCTCTAATGGCCCTGACCAATCGTTAGTTTTCGCGAGGATTCGACATTCAATATGGCTGCTTACAAATGATTCTCTCGTGACCCTGACCATCACCAGTATATTCGCTATTCATATATTCCCAAATTATGTCACAGGTGTCACAAAATGTCAAGGCATATGCTGTGTGAAAGTTCACCATTTATTGGTTCGGGTCATAATACCAGGTGACTGAATCAGGCCCCATGGGCCTCTTATTACAAGGATTAAATTTTAATTTCTATAAAAATATTATTGGGAAAAAGGTAACCCAGTTTCATTCATTGTGTATATCAAGTTAAAATCAGTTAGAATACAGACTGCGCAGCCTGTGCAAGTGAATGTAAAGAGACATTCCTGGCTGTTTACCTGTTGTTACATGTTTCCGAATGATGGAGATATTATAAAGTATACATTAATGAATAGCTAATATTACGGTTCAGATCGTCCTAATCCATATAGCTTAAACTGGATTTTATTGGGGGAAGAAATTAGGCAATAAATCCAGATGGAACTAGTACAGACATCAGGACAACCCGACACGTACTGGTTATATAGGTATTAATATTCTAGTAATAAAATGTAACCTATACGTAATTATAATCTTGTTAAAAGCCCTGTTAACTTAAAACATAATATGCCAAAGTCAGGTATGCCCCTTTAGAGTTCTATTTAATTACGGAACATCTTTGGAAGGAAGGAATGAAATGTTTTATTTATCGATGCATTCAACACATTTTATTTACGGTTATATGGCGTCGGACATACGGTTAAGGACATCACAGATATTGCGAGAAGAAACCCGTTGTCGCCACTTCATGGGCTACTCTTTCCGATTAGCAGCAAGGGATCTTTTGTATGCACCATTCCACAGACAGGATAGTACATACCACGGCCTTTGTTACACCAGTTGCGGAGTACTGGCTGGAACGAGAAATAAACCAATGGGCCCACCAACGGGGATCGATCCTAAATCGATCGCGCATCAGGCGAGCGCTGTACCACTGAGCTATGTCCGGGAACATCATTGATGCAAGTCGCTGATGTAATGTTGATCGTTGTGTCTTTGATTTATTAGGTATGTTGTGTACCTCTCATCTTGTTAACTCACCTTCACCGCCTTGGACAGACCATTAGGTCGTTCTATCTTGATGCCCACGACGAGTTTCACCTGACTCGTCAACACTTGAACGGCCACCCCGGTCGTAAATCCTCCAATCAAATACTCCGACATAAACGTCGTCACGAAGCCCAGACCGAGTTTGCCAAGCAGCATCTGATAGGGTAAAACGTTTTAAATGTGTCGTCTGATAGTGTTATACTGCATACAAAACATAGATTAACATTCAACACATCTTGATCTTCTTTTTAAAATGATTGTACCATACAGAATAGATCATCTACAGTACTTCTTGTGAAGTGTTGTGATATGTTATGCCATCATACAAAACAGAGCTCAACACGCATTGTGGTAAAGCTACAGTCTCAGAAATGTGTATTTATTATTTAGCCTTTAGAACAGATCGTCTACATAATTTTTCTTCCCATCACGTTTTGAGATAATGTTATATAATATTAAAGATGAAATCACAAAATTATTATTATTATTATTATTATTATTATTATAAATTATATATACAATAGACCATCCACATTATTTTCCCAACTGTGATATGCAATTATTTTATATGTTTTAAAGGCAGTCGTTTAATTTAGGTGATATAAAATTCGCGGGTGTTATTTGTAAAACGTGGCGAAGAAATGCTTGTTGTACCAAGACAGTTGACTGTAAATGTTGGTGTGTTAAACAGTAATGGTACTATTTTGAATTAGCAAACGGTGTTATATGGCGGTGAGATTGCAGTTTTAAGTAAGTCCTGCACAAAACAAAAGAACGAAAACGTTTAATCCAGAGCAATCCTCTGTGTATGCTAAATGACACTATGTTTGTTTCAGGAAAGGAAATTAAATTACACATAATACAGATTGTTCTTGCGATTTAGTAGGGTGGGTTTGGGTTTTTTTTTCTTTTCATGAAATTTGTTTGGATAGCCTCAGCTTAATTTTATTAAATTAAAGGAGAAATGTTCCTTAAAGTTTGACCACAGCTTAACAACCAACAACCAACAGGATTGTGTTAACGCACCATAATAAGCCCGGACATGAGAGTGATTGCGGAAGCCATCTTGATTTTCTGGGCGTCAAACACTGCATCGAGGTCGTCAGTGACGTTCGTGTTGTTGGAAGATGATGCCATGAGGCTGCTGTTGACGATGTTAGCGTCAAGGACAGAGGAAAACATTAAACTGACAACAGCGATACATCCTGGAATAACATAAATAACAAAAAACATTAACTGCAAGCAGATTCATCTGTTTTCCCTCGGACAGACTAGGATTAAATGTATGCCCGAGAGATTTGCTACTTGGAAATGGCGTGATTTAATTTAGAAAGAAGATATTATTTAAGATTTAATCATTAAATTAGGATATTGGAAACTGGTGACCTTTGAAATGTCGCGAACATACAGTCCAACTGAATGAGAGTTTTGTTTTTGTTTAACGACACCACTAGAGTGCATTGATTTATTAATCATCGGTTATTGTATGCCAAGCATTTGGTACTTTTGACATATAGTCTTGTTCCATTATTAGCAGAGATCTTTTATATGTACCATTCCACAGACAGGATAGTACATTCCATGGCCTTTGATATACCAGTCTGAGTCATGGTGTACTGGCTGAAACGAGAAATAGCCCAAATGAGCCCACCGACGGGGATCGATCCCAAACTGAACGCTTTACAACTGGGTTACATCCCGCCCCCGAGTGCGAGAGAGAGAGAGAGAGAGAGAGAGAGAGAGAGAGAGAGAGAGAGAGAGAGAGAGAGAGAGAGAGAGGGGAGAGAGAGGGGGGGGGGGGGGGAGAGGCAGAAAGGCATTTTCCCTAGACTGTGGTTTAAAATTGGATTCAGATTTTTACTTTTTTTCTTTTACAAAAGTAACAAGTGATTGTGGGTGTTCCACCGAGTGTTTGACCCCGCAGTCAGGGGTAATAACCCACCAGGTACCACAGGGTCCTTGTTACGGTGATAACGATATAGCTTAGCTGAAGACACGCGCAGAGCACGACACTGTCAAATAGTTCCGTACCCGAGGGGTAATATTGTGGCTTCACCATTCATCTCATTGTTGGCCTCTATATAACATGTTTCATTTGATATGTCCTAACAAAACGAAATGTGTCTTTGTGTTACATGTGTGTTGTGTCTTTAAAAGCATTAAAAAGAAGGATGAATAGTAATGCTAATCCTCACCCATTGAAATATGTTTGGATGAGCCAAAGAAGAAATAGACGAAAGGCGCGAACACACTGGTGTAAAGTCCACACACTGGCGGCAAGGTGGCCAAACTGGCGTATGCCATACCTGCAACAACAAAACACATTTAGAATCACCATATTTAGCCTAATAACAAATAGCTTTAAATTGTCTTCAGTAATTTCTCTTACACGACCAATTGTTAGCTTTACATTTGATACGTATTCAGTCATAAGTGTACGAGACAGGTGGCGGACAACTGCCCCCTAGTGCTGGAGCAAATTCTCAAATTCATAAAAAAAAAATTATAGAGATATTCGAGCAAAATGAGCTGACTTGAAGCCTTTTTACCATGTATTTCCATCATTCTACCCTCAAAATAAATTAGTTGTAAATCATGTTAAAATGCGTATAGATTCGTTTGCAAACCTATAAAGCTGTTTTGGTAGTAATTGTAATATGCATAGATTCGGGAATTTTCGTTTAATCAAGTCCCCAACAAAAATGAGAGCCCGTTCGTCTGTACATATTTCGGTTTGCAAACTGAAAAACACTAATATAACGGTATCGATAGTTGCTTCAGAACACAATAGATGAAAGTCGTTTTTAGGCCCATTTTCCATGTGCGCGGAAAATGGATGCTTAAGCAAATCATTTTTATTATTATCAATAGAAGTGATTTTATGTGAGCGGGTTTGTGCGTCGTTTTTCCCGCGCTGTGTAAAAAAAACCCACCTACCCGACCCTTATTTTTAAATATTACATATTTTTTGGTTAATTATTCTGCGCTGCAAACGAAAAATTACCAACAAAATGATCTCGATTTTCGGGTCATAACAAAGAAATGAGAACAAAACAAAACATATCTTTATTGCATTCAAGACCACCAAGCGATGACATGAAAGGATCATATTTCCACTAGATATAGATTTTTTAAAACTATAATTACACTCATAAGGTAACAATTACCCGCAAAGTGATCATTTTTCCCACAAAAAGGGTTTCGCTACCACCGTTTTGAAACTGTATACGTGTGGACAGAATGCCTACAAGTGTTTTGTCTGCCGTGCCTGTACTACAACTCGGGGAGACAATGAACAAGAAACGCGATGACCCATGAAGGGGAATAACAAAACGTTCGGTGGAGAAAACATGAGGATATATTTTCACACATTCTGCTATAGAATAGTTCCTTAAGCCTATTCATTACAGTGTCATCTCCAGAGCTCGACGTTTACGGCTTCTATTGGCCCACATAATCGCGCTATCTTTGATTTACCGTATTTCTTACAATGGTACTAATATAACAGGCCTGTACGCAAAGGTGACAAGGAACAATGCGAAAAAGTACATCCATATATAGTAGAATAACGAATTTGGACAGGACATTTGTCATTGGCAAGTGTGTTTTTACAAGGTCCGGGTATCACGTTCCACATTTTGAAATTGAACTGCGGGGAAAGAGTCTAAACCATAACTTTGACAATTTGTATAATACAGCCAATTTATTTAGATGTCATGCTGCCGAAACGTAGGGAAAATTTCTTGACAAAAGCGATAAATGTAAAATTGCTAAATTTTAAAATGATGCATGATACAAATCATATTGTCAAAAAATTA
Organism: Gigantopelta aegis; assembly: GCF_016097555.1. NCBI lineage: Eukaryota > Metazoa > Mollusca > Gastropoda > Neomphalida > Peltospiridae > Gigantopelta > Gigantopelta aegis. Next base: position 23,005,687 of record NC_054704.1, read on the forward strand.
TACACGTGTTCAATTATGATTGTTACTTGAAACCGTGCGTTTCCAAAGATAGCATATCGCTCCCACGCAAAATGCTGAGTTCATGGCCTCAGATATATATTTTTCTTGAAAATATTTTGTAAGTCATTATTAATACTTTAAATAAAAACAAGGATATGTATACAATATGCTCTGGATGAACTATAATATGTTTATCCATTTAACAATATACAATAGAGTGCTGCGCTAATGAAAATCTATCTTGAGTCGTAAAAGCAAGAAATGACAGTTATGGGGGACCGGGAAAAGAGTGGTAGGTGGAGATGTTTTCTTACCAGATATACTTACCCTGTGGAATCTGCATTATTCCAACCGTAAAACCGGAAATGATGTCATTTGGAAGATCCTGCAGCACGTGGTATCCTCTCATGATGGACAAGAATGGGAAGTTGTTCAGGAAAGTCTTCTTGAGAGCCCGCTGGCTGCATGTTTTCCTGGCCCACCCCGCTGCCACTTCTCGAACTGTCCTCACTTCAGGGTCTTTACGATTAGTCTTCTCAAACTCCACCAAGTTACACGTGTCTGGCTCGGTTTGCTTTTCGTTATCCATGGTTCTAGTTAGTGAATTTGTCTTGAAATGTCCTTAAAATCAGTTGTATGTCCTATCCCATTGAAACGCAGTAGAATGATGGGTCTCGGGTTAGTGTACAATGCACACTATATATATTGTACGGTCATTCGATGTCTGGATAGTCTGTAAGACAATACGAATAAAAAGGAATGTTTATTTAATGTTATTTCAGTACAATGTGAAGATTACAAAGTTATATACTCTTAACAAAATCCAAAAATGGCAAACATTTAAACATTTATGGTAAAAAAACAAAAACAAAAAAACCCAGAGAGAATTACACTCTCTTGATGAAGCCGACACCATGCTGCCGAAACGTAGGGAGAAAATGGTGACGAAAGCGATAAATGTAAAATAATTAAAGTGGTTTTTTTTTAACGACACAACTAAAGCATATTGATTAATTAATCAGCGGATATAACTGGATGTCAAACATTTGCTAATTCTGTAACGTAGTCTTCAGAGAAAGCCTGCTACAGTTTACATTACCAGCAAGAGATCATCATTTATTTCCATTTTCCCACAGACACAACAGCACATACCATCACCTTTGATATACCAGTCGCTGGGCACTGTAAAAAGACAGTGGGTCCGTCGAGGAGGTTCGAGGGTATGACCCAAGGACCTCGGGCGAGCGCTCTACCGACTGAACTAAACACTGCCCACCAACACAATGTAAGAACATTATTGTAATAATTGGGTACACAAACAACATTAAATTGTCACGTTTTCAAAGTATCCCATAAGCTTAGGTAAATATGTGTATGCAATATTTATTATTATCAGATGCAAACTAAACTCCGTATGACCTTCAAGATGCATCATACATACGCTCGCTAGTACGCACATACACGTACACACATATGTGTTTGATCAGAGATGATTATCATTTTATTAAATGTATAAAATGTGGACTGCGCTATGGAGATAATCACGTTTATGCTTAACCTATTCTTGCCCTGTCCTTATATGGAAAGACATAAACTAGAGTTAAAACCGATTTTAAAAGAATCATCACGTTTCACAATAGCTTGAGTTTGGTTGAACTAGAAAACACGCCAAGAAAAACATAGAAAATCAATCGCGTCCATTAGGAGAAGTGGTTTAGAAAACATTTATACATTCAAAACACATTGGAGAAAAGTTGCTTGCTAGAGCTATTAAGAACAGTGATTTTTCTGTGTAACCCAATCCCTTTGCTACTTTAGATACAAATGGTTACGGATATAATTATTCAAAAGGGTACTCCCCCCAAAAACACCTATTATATTACTGATGAGGATTACTGTCAGTGTATTGATATTTTGATTCACATATAAATTTCAAATGTTTAACACATATCACTAAGTACAGTTTAGTGGCAACAATAGTATTATGTAATTGCAGTAAAAGAAGCCAAGCATTCGTATTTAATAAGAAGCGACCTTTAAGTGATAAGCACCTCTTGCAATAAGCCACATAATATAAAATCAAGTACTATATTGCTGTTTAATAAAGTTGTCACTTCATGAAATATATAAACAGTTAATTAATTGTTTAATACAGCTAATGGCGCAGAGAAATACATATTAGGCGTCGGAAGGTCAAAACAATTGGTGGGAGGGGGCAATTATTTGTTAATTTTAGGGAAGGGACGTAGAATGGTGGTAAAGAGCTCGCCTGATGCGCGGTCTGTATAGAATCGATCCCCGTCGATGGGCCCATTGGGCTATTTCTTTTCCAGACAGTGCACCACGACTGGTATATCATCCTGTCTGTGGGCTGGTGCATATAAAAGATCCCTTGTTACTAGTGGAAAAATGTTGTGGATTTCCTTTCTAAGACTACATGTATGTATGTATGTATGTATGTCAGGATTACCAAATGTTGAACATCTAATAGCCGATAATTAATAAATTAATGTGCTCTGGTGGTGTCGTTAAACAAAACAAACTTAAAACTTTATTAATTTGATTTTCAACAGGGGAATCAAAGCATTATCATCAGAGCTGTGAGGGTCAGTTTCCCCTGCCAGTCTCCCATGCTTCCGAGGCCTATGCTATGGGAGTGAGGGGTACTCTTAATTCATTTTCTCAATAGTATGATGAATGTTTTCAAAATGTCGATCATATTATTAGTTAATTCATGACTCGCAGTAAAACAGACTAATAGGAAAGGAATAGATGTTTAAAAATACCTCAATACATTTTAAACTACGGCAGTTTGGTATTTAACATAGAATGTTTCTTCACTTGGTCAAGACAGATGCGTCGGTCATGGAGCATGTGTTGAGCCAGGGAAAACTCCCAGTCTGTCGAGGGCGATCGATCCTACGACCCATGGCACCCCACTGAGCGTTCTACTACTGAGCTACATCGCGTCACCATTCACCTTATAGAAATTAATTGTATTCTATGCTACACCGCGACCATACTAAATTGGTGATTGGATGATGATGATGATGATAACTAGTTTAACGTGCTCATATACCACTAGGGTTTCGAACACGCCCATCCCGAGTCCGACCTCCGATAAGATCAGTGGCCTGACTCGGGATGAGGGAGGAGGGGGGGGGGGGGGGGGGGTGAATTGTAGTATTGAAAATGGGAAGAATTTTGAAAATAGCAATTAGTAAAAAGTTAATAGAATAAAATTGAAAAAAAAAAAAAATTACAAGCCAAAAAAAAAAAGAATTGACTGCTTGGCCGAATATTTATATAATTTGGAGCATTTTAGAAGGACAGTCCAAAAATAAATAAGAGAAAGAAAAGAGGATCGGACTATTTAATAATATTAAAAAAAAGAAGTAATTTCGACATAAAAGTTTGAACGACGGTCTAAATGTTTAAAGTCCGATCTATATGTCCACGTGAGTGGCCTCGTTAAGGCCGTTGGAGGTTGGCCTACGGCGAACCGATGAGCGGAGAACCGGCAAAGGCGGGGATGAAGTGCTTCCATCTCTGGTCGGCGAGGATGGTTATGACACTCCGGTAGTCGTTGCCGAAAAGGGCCTTGACGATCCTGTGGATGGTGTGGCTATCCATCTCTCTAACCGAGGGGGGGGGGGGGGGGGGGGGGGTAACTCGAGAGTACATGGCGAGACGTTTGTCCTCATCGCAAGTTAGCTTGGAAGTATGGTGATTGGACGTGTAACTGTCCTAAGTTCAGCCAGTAAACGTTTCGCTAACAATCTGATTATAAAATTGGCTCTACTGGTCTACCAGCAGATCCATTGCGTGAAATCCCAAGTCCAGGTGACATTTCATCTATAAATAACAATTTACATATCGACCAATTACACTTCGCCTTTTATAGCGTTATTCGGGAGCATACAAATTCTAAAAATATCGGGCGAGACTATTTATGCAATAGGCGAACTTGTTGGTCTATATAAAAATTAAAAAACAGGGGGAAAAGTGCAGTAATAAACTCTGGATTGTATACTAGAAAAAAACACAGATTTTATGGCTATATCATCACGGGTTTTTTTTTCGTCTTGAAACGAATTGTATCTAAAATTTTATATTGAAATTAGTTTCCGGCATACTTCGTAATTCACCCGAATCATTTCGTATACCCTCGGCATCATCCCGAATGTTTTCAAATTCTTTTCAAATCACTGGCATGATTTTGCAAGTAAGGTTGTGATTGGTCGAATGAAAGGTCATCTGGACATGAGCTCCAACGGGGTGCTGTTAGATCCACAGGTAATAGTAATTAACCAGTGGAGGTAATTTTAATTAGATTGTTTCGCTAACGTTCGCGAACTATTTGATTGGTTCCCGAAGTGGTCATTTGGTTTACCGTGAAGCGAATAAACCAGTCTAGCGAACGTTTTTCAACTAGGTCTGGCTCAACTCGAGCAAAACAGATTATAGCAGGATTAAAACATCTTCCTGGAACTCGGCTTACAAAAATCTGTGTTAAAGACACAGCAGTCAATGAGAATAGAAATAATCCTCTTATGAATTGTTCAAACAATGTATTCTACTTTCAGGGCCAAAACCACAATTCAGCATTCCACAAACTGAAACTGTCACGCGAATAACATTGTAGATTTACGACATCCTTTGTAAATCGGTCACCGTTCTAATGAAATATGATTAATGCCACTAGGAATGAAATCTAAGCATGGATAAAAATAACATCTTGCAAGATAATCAGAACTAGTTATTGTCAATGTTTGTCAAAATATGAGGAGGCCATTCTTAGCTTATTTTTTTCAAAGTGTATTTTTGTTTTTGTTTTTGTTTTTTGTTTTTTGTTTTTGTTTTTGTTTGTTTTATTTTATTTTGTTTGTTTTTGTTGTTGTTGTATTTCGATCTTTTTTTCGGTGGTGGGGAGGCGTGGGGCATACATGAAAAAGAAGTGATGAAAAACTATATAATTTAACTACATAAATAACATTGCTTTCTTCTGATTTTCAAACGTTCAAACTTGTTTTCTATAAATCATGATGTTGGACATAATTTATAAGCTGACGTTTTGTGATGAGGTGACACTTCCATAAACTATAGTGTAAAATTACTAGTGAAACACGGTTGTTAACAGTTCTGAAGAGTAAAACAAATTTGATAAAGATCCAGTGATGCATACGAACATAAAATGATTATTTGTTTTAAAAGAAGGGGAAAAAAGGAAGAAGAATTGCTGGATCAGACCATTGTGTATGGAGCTGTACTGGAACTATACAAAGTGGATAAACCACGCCAAAAAACCACAGCAACATAGCAGTGAACTAGCAACACGGTTTATTACAAACGAAATATTTGAAAACAAAAAACAACAACAAAAACAACCAACAAAAAAACAACAAAAACAACCAACAAAAAATAACAACGTCAACACAAAATATACTTGATAATAATATCACAAATCTTGTATAATAATTTTTAAAATTTCTAAGATATACTGGAGAACGCGCGCTTTATTTTTTTCTTTGACTGGTGACCCTTAGAATAAAACATTGGCCTGTGAATGGCCAACACAAATAATTTAGAAAGGTTTTAAAACATGCAACTATAGAAATGTTTTTTAAAAAATGTGTTATGTAAATAAACAAGTTTCTTAACAAATTACCATCAAATTGTATAACATCATTTTTAAAACATGGGTCAAGACAAAATTCTGGAACAGCCATGGTCAGAGTTTCACCTGGATTGTTACTAACTAATCGATAATGCTATACAAAGATTAAAGGTAGAACTGCACGTGCAATTACTTTATCTTGGCTGTCCCCATCGTTGTGTCTGGAATTTGATGGCAGCTTGTTAAGAAACGTTTTTATTTATACTGACATAATTGAGAAAATCCTGCTATGGGAGATGGTATGGGTTTAAAACATAATGGGCCGGATTTACAAAGCCTGTTTATGTGTTACACGCGTGTAACTACATACATTTACAGTGCTTATACGCATGCGTCTAAGAAAATCAGGCTCCGTAAATTCGGCCAAATTGATAGGCCTCAGATTACAGTTATCTTCCCATTTGGTTGTCCAAAATCCGGAAGTTTCACCGCGCAAGTAGTCTGCTGTTTGACTGTGATTATTTCATGGCAGACAGCTATGAAGTGGCAACTGTTTGACTGAAGTGACAGGGGATAGCATGTAGTTTGTAAACATGTGTAACTTGTTGACATTGAAGACTTGTTTGTGGTAATTCCGGCCCATGCAAAAGTAGTGCTTTTTGTGTAAAATGGGTGTACTCCGGCCAGGTTTAGAGGGTGTGTCTGTTTAAACCAATATGCTGGGAGAAAGAGCTGGACAACAGGGGTTGTCCTTTTCAGGGTATGTGTCCCCCATGCAGGCAAAGGTACATACAAAACTTCACGGGCCTGCTGATATTAATAAAAATATTATAGCCACTAAGGCTATATAGAAACATATAGCGAAATTAATTGTGGTCTGAGGCCTGATATAGTTCACACATTACACCGGTTAAATGCTTGATTCTGATGAAAGTATTATAACCAGAGAGGTGAAATTACACAGACTGATTGTGCATACCACAAGGAATATGAAAACTAATTTATTTATTTTCTAAATATTTTATTAAATTAAAAATTTTTTTTTTTGAATTTATTAAAAATTAAAATTAAAATTTTCAACTTTTAAATTTCAGTATCCTCCAAAATAGCATAAAATGACCTCTGATGTTACTACAGGTTGTTGCAATATTTTTTAACAGTTTTGAGCTAATAATTTGGTAAAAATGAGCAAAACTTGGATTTTGTTAGTCAATATTGAGATTTTTTTTTTTTTACATATTGAATTTTAATGAGTTTCTCAATTATTGCAATTGGACAGAAAATCTAAATATAATGAATATATCACTACTAAATGTAATTAAACACTTTAAATAAATAGTATACAGTTTTTAACAAGATTAAGTACTCTAATAATACATTTCACCTACATTTATGTAAATTACACACTTCAGTAATTTTTCAAAAATGGTCTTTTATCCTTAGAAAATCTAATAGGCTAATATTCTATGCTGTCTGAATGTATTTATTGTGTTCAGTCATCAGATGCTGGTATACTTGTCAAGTTTATTGCAGAAAATGTGCCAAAAAGGTTAACATTTGGCTTGTAATACAGATGGCAGAATAATCCATAATGCATATTCAGTGGTCATTACTACAAACATCCTTCCAATCAAGAAATACTACACTGAGGTATCCCAGACACTGGCACATGACTACACTTGTTAACAGTTATCACTGGAAACTGAAAAATATGGTGCAAGTACCTCTTGGTAGGATTTATATCAGCATTTTGTGACAAAATCTTCATTTTCAAAGTTGTCGTCAACAAAAAAAATATTATGGTGTATACCTAAGTAATATCTGTAGGGCATATTCATATTAATATGCATTTATATGGGACTGTTTTGCCTTTTACAAAGTGGCTACATGTCTAATACAGTAAATGAAGTAGATTAAGTAAATACAGCAGGTCAAAATTGAATATGAGGCCTATCATGTCTAATTTTCCCTGAAATTAGTGTGTAAACATTTGTTGCAAAATGGCCCCAATTTTGTGACTTTCACCATCCCTCTGACACATTTCTAATAATGTATCATGAATTCAGTCACCATATCTTTACTAAGCCTCCACTTATCATATCTAAAATGCAAAATTTTACAGTTTTAGATTTTTTTGTTTTTCAAAAATTTAAATTTAAGTTTAATATTTCATTTAAAATGAAGTAAAATCTAATGATTGATTTTTTTTCCTTTAAATATTTCAAAATCTTTCCAAGACAACACTGTGCAGATAGAACATATGTAGAAGAAAAAATAGCTGCTCATTGTATGAAGAAATTCCAAAATTTGATAAAGTTATTACATTTTGAAGTTGGTGTCACTCAAGTTTCCATTGCTAAAATTGGCCATGGCAAGGCACTGTGGTAGGTGTTTTAACACAGCCTCTGTATACTCTCAGTTTAAAGGTGACATACCGATACTTACCGAGCATTGCTTTAATATGTATATCATTGGAATGCATTAGTGTGGGCCAGATTTTAGGGGGAAAAAATTGACTGATAGGCCTCAGATTACAGTTATCTTCCCATTTGGTTGTCCAAAATCCGGAAGTTTCACCGCGCAAGTAGTCTGCTGTTTGACTGTGATTATTTCATGGCAGACAGCTATGAAGTGGCAACTGTTTGACTGAAGTGACAGGGGATAGCATGTAGTTTGTAAACATGTGTAACTTGTTGACATTGAAGACTTGTTTGTGGTAATTCCGGCCCATGCAAAAGTAGTGCTTTTTGTGTAAAATGGGTGTACTCCGGCCAGGTTTAGAGGGTGTGTCTGTTTAAACCAATATGCTGGGAGAAAGAGCTGGACAACAGGGGTTGTCCTTTTCAGGGTATGTGTCCCCCATGCAGGCAAAGGTACATACAAAACTTCACGGGCCTGCTGATATTAATAAAAATATTATAGCCACTAAGGCTATATAGAAACATATAGCGAAATTAATTGTGGTCTGAGGCCATCTTTTATATCAGATTTAACATTATTCATTATAGAGTCACCTGTCAATTCATTGGTTACCTTTTGACTCAAACGGACTATATTGTATAGTACGAGCAGGATGCGCGTTGGTAAATATTTGGAAGCAGGATATTTAATAAGTAGTAGACGCTGATACTAGTCTATCATGGTTTTCAAGAGTTAACTGCATTTAACGCAGGTCCGAAACAAAGCTGCATCGTCAAAATAGAGTTAACTATTAAACGAATCAAATTCATGATGAATCTATTTTGACCTCTGATTGACAACTCCACATCACAAGGACACGCCCATAGCTTTATTTATTTATGATAATATACATGCACAGTCACATTCGCTCTCATTTACGCCAGTACATTTCGTTCATCTCGCACTGACCGTGACATCAATTAAATCGGAACTTGGATTCGGTACATTTTGTGGATTTGAGATCTTAATAACTAGTTTATCTCATATTGCCTCTAGTGAGGCCAATTAGTTCTTTAAAAATCAGGAAACTGAGCATGGTGTTGAAATAATAATCCTAAGGTGGAGGTGTAGTTCCAAACCGTCCCCACGGGCGTCATCAAGGAGTTTTAAAAAGGGGTTCATTTTCATATCAACTAATACGCTTTATGGCTATTTTGTTTTTCAAGGAAAAACGTAAATAAAAAGAAAATAATTTACCAAAAGCAGTCCACAGGAACCGCGCCTCAGTTTCTTCGACTTCGTCTTAGTTGATATACATTACGATAATGGCGGCAACGTATGTGTGGTGGGTTTCAGTTACTACGTTACCGTTGGTGAATTAAGCCTAGATGACAGCTTGAGGGAAAATATGGGTTTTGCGAAATGTCCGCGCCAAGGCCGTACCAAGATTAAACTAAGTACGATGACAGTACAAAACAGAACCTTGACACAATAGTATAGGCTCATCACCAGTTAGACAGAAAAAAAAAGAATTAGTTAAATAAAATTCTATTGTATCTTTTTTATGCACTCTATTCCCTTAGGGGGCGGGACGCAGCCCAGTGGTATGGCGCTCGCTTGATGCACGGTCGGTACAGGATTGATCCCCGTCGGTGTGTTCATTGAGCTATTTCTCGTTCCAGCCAGTGTTCCACAACTGGTGTAACAAAGGCCGTTGTATGTACTATAGTGTCTGTGGGATGCTGCATATAAAAAACTCTTTCTGCTAATCGGAAAGAGTAGCCCATTGGTGGCGGTATCGGGTTTCATCTCTTATCTGTTTGATTTTCAACTATTTGTCCGATGCCATATAACCGTGATTAAAATGTGTTGAGTGCGTTGTTGCTTCATTTCCTTTCCACACGCATGACTTGGGGAGACATGTATATGAATTGAACAGGTAAATCAAATATCCCTTCATTCCCTTTCCATAAGCATGGCCTTTGGGGTGACATGAGTATGAACTAAACAGGTAAATAAAATATTCCTTCATTGCCTTTCCATAAACACGGCCTTTGTGGTGACATGGATATGAACTGAACAGGACACTGGTCATGGTACAACAACCGGCCATCATGGTGTTAAGCTATCTAACAATAGAAAAACGTCTTTTACGGCGTTGTTTGTTCGCGGTATATCGGTAAGAAAATATTTTTGACCTGGTTTTCAACTTCCAGGTTTATGGCAAAAACATCGGACGAAACAAAACAAAACAAAAACGATGGAAAGGCGATTTTACTTGTATTTGCTGATAACATGGTAGGTTAAGCTGTCAAAATTCTCTTGGTCAAGAGCCTCTTTGTCAAAATCGCCTTGGGTTTACACTCCTCCTCTAAACAACCATTGGAAAAATACTAGTATTCTCCATGCATCTGATAGATCATATTTTATTATCGCATCTAATACAGTTTGTCTTGTCCTTGGATTATTGATATGTTTATAATTTTCAAGGTCTATAAACATGACATTGCTATACATAATTTAAGGAGGCTCATGATGATTAAATCAATATCTGGTTTTTGTGTTTATAGTTACGGGCCTCGGTGGCGTCGTGGTTAGGCCATCGGTCTACAGGCTGGTAGGTACTGGGTTCGTATCCCAGTTGAGGAATGGAATTTTTAATCCAGATACCGACTCCAAACCCTGAGTGAGTGTTCCGCAAGGCTCAATGGGTAGGTGTAAACCACTTGCACCGACCAGTGTTCCATAACTGGTTCAACAAAGACCATGGTTTGTGCTATCCTGCCTGTGAGAAGCGCAAATAAAAATCCCTTGCTGCTAATCGGAAAGAGTAGCCCATGTAGTGGCGACAGCGGGTTTCCTCTCTCAAAATCTATGTGGTCCTTAACCATATGTCTGACACCATATAACCGTAAATAAAATGTGTTGAGTGCGTCGTTAAATAAAACATTTCTTTCTTTGTGTTTATAGTTATAATAAACTATTGGCTGAACATCAAAAATATGAAGCGTAATATTTTTATCGGGAGATGAAAATGCATCATAAGTCTGCAACTTACAAATAGTGATCAACATTCGAAACACAAAATATTAATGCAAACAACAAATATATATCGCTAGAAGGAAGCAAGAGGAATGGCATCAGTTCTATCCGTCATTGCATTGAGATATGCACACTATTGCAAGAACGTGTATCTTTTCTATGTTTTGCTCGATATTTTACGTGGGAAGTCACATTGTGGTTTTGGATGTTGGATGGTGGCAAAGGGGGCCGTAGGGTTCCCCTGTATTCACAAGGTAATTTATTTTGACCAAATATTTTTCATTTGTTTTCGCTACGCCAGACCGCACTAAAGAAACATATTTTTCAACCGTCTGGTAAATGTTATGTTACAATGCTGTTCATAATTCATCTACAGGTATGTTTGTGTGTGTGTGTGTGTGTGCGCGCACGTGCGTGCGGAGATTTGAGATTTATTATTATACATGTACATGTATATCATTTGTATATCAAACAAAACTAGAGGATAATTCAAGCATTATAAAAATACTGGTAGACTACTTTAGCAAATGACGCGCAACAATACCAAAACAAGCAATGATTATTACAAAGACTTTCGCTACATTCAGTCATTTTTTTTCTTTTGGCTGCTTTTATTTAAATAAAATGTTTTGTCGGAATTGGTGACATTGATGAGCATAGAGATATATCATGAAAACATACATGAAAGCAATAACAATACCTATTTTTTCGCAGTTGGTCACAGTGATGAGCATAAGCATATTATAAGAACATAATTATACATGGATGAGCATATAGGCATATTAAAAGATCATACAAGAAAACAATAACAATGCCTTTTTATCGCAATTGGTGACATTGATGAGAAACGTCATATTAAAAGATAATACAAGAAAACAATAACAGTACCTTTTGTTTATCACAAATGGTAATACTGATGAGCATAGAGAGTTATTATAAGAACAAACAAGAAAACAATAACAGTACCTTTTTGTTCATGCGAATCCCTTGCCCCCTCGTAAAGGTCAGCGCATTGGTTGTGACAAAGTCATGAGGCCACGACTGACAAGATTCAGAAACTGAAGCCGTTTTATTGAAACTCCCTGTCATTGAGTCGGTGTGTCGGGGTGCCCGCTGGGAGGACGGCAGCTAAATATAGTCACGTTTACAAAACTGGCGATTGTCTCTGGCAGAAGGAAAAATTCACATTCACCCAGTTGTGATCACCGTGCGGCGAGCAATAAGAAAACGCTAGTCGTACGTATGTACAGCTGGTGTGTTAAGATCGACTGGTCAATGTGGATGATATTTTTCTAATAGTATCTCCTAGAGGTAATGGATTTATGCAGAAGGTCTGATACTGGGGGCGAGGGCGGGTGGTGGGGGTGGGGGTGTCTTGACCGGTTCTGAATTTTGCTAACGTCATCACACCGGTAGTATTGTGTTAGGCGGTATAATCAGTAACATTCACACGTAATCACATTTTCGTGTCATTACATCTTCACGTTTCCACATTTATTATATTAAAGAAATGCATCTTCAGATACTTTGTTTTGTCAAAATGACAAATTAAAAAGTACAGAAAATGGTGATAAAGGATACAAATTAGGTTACTTGAGAAGTAGAAAGGAATATTTAGTTTAGTCATACGCCAGTGTATGTGTAACTCTCTTTTTTTCGTGTATGTGTGTGCGTGGTTGTTTGGTGGGGGTTTTCTGTGTTTTTTCTGTATTTTTTCTGTGTTTTTTGTTTTTGTTATCTTAGTAGTAGTAGATGTGTTAAATACACATTTAATGACACTCGGCATACTAGGTGGGCACAGCTCGGTGGTAGTGCGTTAGCCTAAAGTGTCATGGTTCGAACCAGTGGGTTTCCCCCTTTAAACCATCAAGATCAAATCAACAAGATAAGAATATATTGTCACTACTTAGATGCTCGCTCAAAGAAAAGATCGATGTTTAACGCATCCCAGCACATTTTGAATTACGATACAAGCTCATGTGGAGAGAGATGAGAAACCCGTTTTCACATAGCAGTTGAAGGAAGGAAATGGTTTATTTAAGGACGCACTCAACACATTTTATTTACGGTTATATGGCGTCGGACATATGGTTAAGGACCACACAGATATTGAAAGAGGAAACCCGCTGTCACCACTTCATGGACTACTCTTTTCGATTAGCAGCAAGGGATCTTTTATATGCACCATCCCACAGATAGGGTAGTACATACCACGGCCTTTGATATATGGCTGGAATGAGAAATTGTCCAATGGGCCTACAGATGAGACAGATGAGAAACCCGTTTTCACATAATAGTTGAAGGCCACTAGTTCGGATGATTAGAATCGACCTCGCTAAACATCGCAAGCTCACTAATGAACCCGATTATCATATTTGTCCCGCTACGCGCGTACACGACTAATACTGCTACATATGTCCTACACACCCATTAGTGTATTTTACCTGTGTTTACTCATTACCACCAGATGTGTACGTGCATTAGGTACCGCTAGCGTGCACATCCGTTATTTGTGTACCCTCACTACAGCTAAATAGGTCTATATACATTTTATTACCACTATATTTGCACTGTAGATATATTACCGCTAAAGACATATACGCATTAACGCCAATAAACCCATTACCGCTACAGGTCTACAGCACACCCATTTCAGCTACAGACCTGTACATCGTTACCATCACTGTTATACGTTCACAATAAACCCATTACCGCTACATGTGTGCATCCATTACTGTTATACGTTCACAATAAACCCATTACCGCTACATGTGTGCATCCACAATAAACCCATTTACTGCATCCATTATACGTTCACAATAAACCCATTACCGCTACATGTGTGCACATCCATTACTGCTATACGTTCACAATAAACCCATTACCGCTACATGTGTGCACCCATTACTGCTATACGTTCACAATAAACCCATTACCGCTACATGTCTACAGCACACCCATTTCGGTTACAGACCTGTACCGTTACTGTTATACGTTCACAATAAACCCTGTACATCGTGCACACCCATCACTGTTATACGTTCACAATAAACCCATTACCGCTACATGTGTGCACCCATTACTGCTATACGTCACAATAAACAATACCGCTACCCATTATTAAACCCATTACCGCTACATGTCTACAGCACACCCATTACTGTTATACGTTCACAATAAACCCATTACCGCTACATGTGTGCACCCATTACTGCTATACGTTCACAATAAACCCATTACCGCTACATGTGTGCACCCATTACTGCTATACGTTCACAATAAACCCATTACCGCTACATGTGTGCACCCATTACTGCTATACGTTCACAATAAACCCATTACCGCTACATGTGTGCACCCATTACTGCTATACGTTCACAATAAACCCATTACCGCTACATGTGTGCACCCATTACTGTTATACGTTCACAATAAACCCATTACCGCTACATGTCTACAGCACACCCATTACGTTCACAATACCGCTACACGTACAGCACACCCATCACAACGTTCACAAAACCCATTACCGCTACATGTGTGCACCCATTACTGCTATACGTTCACAATAAACCCATTACCGCTACATGTGTGCACCCCATTACCGCTACATGTGTACAGCACACCCATTACTGCTATACGTTCACAATAAACCCATTACTGCTACATGTGTGCACCCATTACGTTCACAATAAACCCATTACCGCTACATGTGTGCACCCATTACTGCTATACGTTCACAATAAACCCATTACCGCTACATGTGTGCACCCATTACTGCTATACGTTCACAATAAACCCATTACCGCTACATGTTGTGCTACACCCATTACTGCTATACGTTCACAATAAACCCATTACCGCTACATGTGTGCACCCATTACTGCTATACGTTCACAATAAACCCATTACCGCTACATGTCTACAGCACACCCATTACTGTTATACGTTCACAATAAACCCATTACCGCTACATGTGTGCACCCATTACTGCTATACGTTCACAATAAACCCATTACCGCTACATGTGTGCACCCATTACTGTTATACGTTCACAATAAACCCATTACCGCTACATGTGTGCAACACCCATTACTGTTATACGTTCACAATAAACCCATTACCGCTACATGTGTGCACCCATTACTGCTATACGTTCACAATAAACCCATTACCGCTACATGTGTGCACCCATTACTGCTATACGTTCACAATAAACCCATTACCGCTAAACCCCCATTACCGCTAAACCCATTACCGCTACATGTGTGCACCCATTACTGTTATACGTTCACAATAAACCCATTACCGCTACAATGCACCCATTACTGTTATACGTTCACAATAAACCCATTACCGCTACATGTGTGCACCCATTACTGTTATACGTTCACAATAAACCCATTACCGCTACATGTGTGCACCCATTACTGCTATACGTTCACAATAAACCCATTACCGCTACATGTCTACAGCACACCCATTACTGTTATACGTTCACAATAAACCCATTACCGCTACATGTGTGCACCCATTACTGTTATACGTTCACAATAAACCCATTACCGCTACATTACCATTACTACATACGTTGCACCCATTACTGCTATACGTTCTATACGTTCACAATAAACCCATTACCGCTACATGTGTGCACCCACCCATTACTGTACATACGTTACTGTTATCACAATAAACCCATTACCGCTACATGTGTGCACCCATTACTGCTATACGTTCACAATAAACCCATTACCGCTACATACATGTGCACCCATTACTGCTATACGTTCACAATAAACCCACCGCTACCATTACTGCTATACGTTCACAATAAACCCATTACCGCTACATGTGTGCACCCATTACTGCTATACGTTCACAATAAACCCATTACCGCTACATGTGTGCACCCATTACTGCTATACGTTCACAATAAACCCATTACCGCTACATGTGTGCACCCATTACTGCTATACGTTCACAATAAACCCATTACCGCTACATGTGTGCACCCATTACTGCTATACGTTCACAATAAACCCATTTACATGTCTACAGCACACCCATTATATACGTTCACAATAAACCCATTACCGCTACATGTGTGCACCCATTACTGCTATACGTTCACAATAAACCCATTACCGCTACATGTGTGCACCCATTACTGCTATACGTTCACAATAAACCCATTACCGCTACATGTGTGCACCCATTACTGCTATACGTTCACAATAAACCCATTACCGCTACATGTGTGCACCCATTACTGCTATACGTTCACAATACCCATTACCGCTACATGTGCACCCATTACTGCTATACGTTCACAATAAACCCATTACCGCTACATGTGTGCACCCATTACTGTTATACGTTCACAATAAACCCATTACCGCTACATGTGTGTGTGCACCCATTACTGCTATACGTTCACAATAAACCCATTACCGCTACATGTGTGCACCCATTACTGCTATACGTTCACAATAAACCCATTACCGCTACATGTGTGCACCCATTACCATTACTACATGTGTGCACCCATATACGTTCACAATAAACCCATTACCGCTACATGTGTGCACCCATTACTGCTATACGTTCACAATAAACCCATTACCGCTACATGTGTGCACCCATTACTGTTATACGTTCACAATAAACCCATTATACACTGTATACGTTCACAATAAACCCATTACCGCTACATGTGTGCACCCATTACTGTTATACGTTCACAATAAACCCATTACCGCTACATGTGTGCATCCATTACTGCTATACGTTCACAATAAACCCATTACCGCTACATGTGTGCACCCATTACTGCTATACGTTCACAATAAACCCATTACCGCTACATGTGTGCACCCATTACTGCTATACGTTCACAATAAACCCATTACCGCTACATGTCTGTGTTACACCATTACCCATTACTGTTATACGTTCACAATAAACCCATTACCGCTACATGTGTGCACCCATTACTGCTATACGTTCACAATAAACCCATTACCGCTACATGTCTGCACACCCATTACTGTTATACGTTCACATTACATTACCGCTACATGTGTTATACGTTCACAATAAACCCATTACCGCTACATGTGTGCACCCATTACTGCTATACGTTCACAATAAACCCATTACCGCTACATGTCTACAGCACACCCATTACTGCTATACGTTCACAATAAACCCATTACCGCTACATGTGTGCACCCATTACTGTTATACGTTCACAATAAACCCATTACCGCTACATGTGTGCACCCATTACTGCTATACGTTCACAATAAACCCATTACCGCTACATGTGTGCACCCATTACTGCTATACGTTCACAATAAACCCATTACCGCTACATGTGTGCACCCATTACTGCTATACGTTCACAATAAACCCATTACCGCTACATGTCTACAGCACACCCATTACTGTTATACGTTCACAATAAACCCATTACCGCTACATGTGTGCACCATTACTGCTATACGTTCACAATAAACCCATTACCGCTACATGTGTGCACCCATTACTGCTATACGTTCACAATAAACCCATACCGCTACATGTCACAATAAACCCATTACCGCTACATGTGTGCACCCATTACTGTTATACGTTCACAATAAACCCATTACCGCTACATGTGTGCACCCATTACTGCTATACGTTCACAATAAACCCATTACCGCTACATGTGTGCACCCATTACTGTTATATACGTTCACAATAAACCCATTACCGCTATACGTTACCCATTACCGCTACACCCATAACTGCTATACGTTCACAATAAACCCATTACCGCTACATGTCTACAGCACACCCATTACTGTTATACGTTCACAATAAACCCATTACCGCTACATGTGTGCACCCATTACTGTTATACGTTCACAATAAACCCATTACCGCTACATGTGTGCACCCATTACTGCTATACGTTCACAATAAACCCATTACCGCTACATGTGTGCACCCATTACTGCTATACGTTCACAATAAACCCATTACCGCTACATGTGTGCACCCGTTCACAATAAACCCTGCTATACGCTATACGTTCACAATAAACCCATTACCGCTACATGTGTGCACCCATTACTGCTATACGTTCACAATAAACCCATTACCGCTACATGTCTACAGCACACCCATTTCCATTACTGTGTGCACCATTATACGTTCACAATAAACCCATTACCGCTACATGTGTGCACCCATTACTGCTATACGTTCACAATAAACCCATTACCGCTACATGTCACACCCACACCCATTACTGCTACACGTTCACAATAAACCCATTACCGCTACATGTGTGCACCCATTACTGCTATACGTTCACAATAAACCCATTACCGCTACATGTGTGCACCCATTACTGCTATACGTTCACAATAAACCCATTACCGCTACATGTGTGCACCCATTACTGCTATACGTTCACAATAAACCCATTACCGCTACATGTGTGCACCCATTACTGCTATACGTTCACAATAAACCCATTACCGCTACATGTGTGCATCCATTACTGCTATACGTTCACAATAAACCCATTACCGCTACATGTGTGTGCACCCATACGTTTACAATAAACCCATTACCGCTACATGTGTTATACGTTCACAATAAACCCATTACCGCTACATGTGTGCACCCATTACTGCTATACGTTCACAATAAACCCATTACCGCTACATGTGTGCACCCATTACTGCTATACGCACACCCATTACTGCTATACGTTCACAATAAACCCATTACCGCTACATGCAAACCCATTACAGCTACACCCATTACTGTTATACGTTCACAATAAACCCATTACCGCTACATGTGTGCACCCATTACTGTTATACGTTCACAATAAACCCATTACCGCTACATGTCTACCCAGCACTGTTATACGTTCACACCCATTACTGCTATACGTTCACAATAAACCCATTACCGCTACATGTGTGCACCCATTACTGCTATACGTTCACAATAAACCCATTACCGCTACATGTGTGCACCCATTACTGCTATACGTTCACAATAAACCCATTACCGCTACATGTGTGCACCCATTACTATACGCACAATAAACCCATTTCCGCTACAGACCTGTACATCGTTACCATCACTGTTATACGTTCACAATAAACCCATTACCGCTACATGTGTGCACCCATTACTGCTATACGTTCACAATAAACCCATTACCGCTACATGTGTGCACCCATTACTGCTATACGTTCACAATAAACCCATTACCGCTACATGTGTGCACCCATTACTGCTATACGTTCACAATAAACCCATTACCGCTACATGTGTGTGCACCCATTACTACGTTATACCCGTTACCACTACAACCCACCCATTACGTTCACAATAAACCCTACATGTGTGTGTGCATACGTTCACAATACCCATTACTGTTATACGTTCACAATAAACCCATTACCGCTACATGTGTGCACCCATTACTGCTATACGTTCACAATAAACCCATTACCGCTACATGTGTGCAGCACACCATTACTGCTATACGTTACTGCTACATCGTACGTTACACACAATAAACCCATTACCGCGCTACATGTACGTTCACAATAAACCCATTACCGCTACACCCATTACTGTTATACGTTCACAATAAACCCATTACCGCTACATGTGTGCACCCATTACTGCTATACGTTCACAATAAACCCATTACCGCTACATGTGTGCACCCATTACTGCTATACGTTCACAATAAACCCATTACCGCTACATGTGTGCACCCATTACTGCTATACGTTCACAATAACCCATTACCGCTACATGTTACCGCACACCCATGTACAGACCATTACCATCGTTTACTCACTGTTATACGTTCACAATAAACCCATTACCGCTACATGTGTGCACCCATTACTGCTATACGTTCACAATAAACCCATTACCGCTACATGTACAGCACACCCATTACTGTTATACGTTCACAATAAACCCATTACCGCTACATGTGTGCAAACCCATTACTACATATACGTTCACAATAAACCCATTACCGCTACATGTGTGTGCACCCATTACTGCTATACGTTCACAATAAACCCATTACCGCTACGCTACATACGTTGTAAACCCATTACCGCTACACCCATTACTGCTATACGTTCACAATAAACCCATTACCGCTACATGTGTGCACCCATTACTGCTATACGTTCACAATAAACCCATTACCGCTACATGTGTGCACCCATTACTGCTATACGTTCACAATAAACCCATTACCGCTACATGTGTGCATCCATTACTGTTATACGTTCACAATAAACCCATTACCGCTACATGTGTGCACCCATTACTGCTATACGTTCACAATAAACCCATTACCGCTACATGTGTAAACCCATTACCGCTACATGTGTGCACCCATTACTGCTATACGTTCACAATAAACACATTACCGCTACATGTCTACAGCACACCCATTTCGGTACAGACCTGTACATCGTTACCGTCACTGTTATACGTTCACAATAAACCCATTACCGCTACATGTGTGCACCCATTACTGCTATACGTTCACAATAAACCCATTACCGCTACATGTCTACAGCACACCCATTATTACCACAATAAACATTACCGCTACATGTGTGCATCCATTACTGTTATACGTTCACAATAAACCCATTACCGCTACATGTGTGCACCCATTACTGCTATACGTTCACAATAAACCCATTACCGCTACATGTGTGCACCCATTACTGCTATACGTTCACAATAAACCCATTACCGCTACATGTGTGCACCCATTACTGTTATACGTTCACAATAAACCCATTACCGCTACATGTGTGCACCCATTACAATAAACCTATACGTTCACAATAAACCCATTACCGCTACATGTGTACACAGCACACCCATTTTACTGACCTATACACGTTCACTGTTATACGTTCACAATAACCCATTACCGCTACATGTGTGCACCCATTACTGCTATACGTTCACAATAAACCCATTACCGCTACATGTGTGCACACCCATTACTGTTATACGTTCACAATAAACCCATTACCGCTACATGTGTGCACCCATTACTGCTATACGTTCACAATAAACCCATTACCGCTACATTGCACCATTACTGCTATACGTTCACAATAAACATTGTGCTGCACACACCCATTACTGTTATACGTTCACAATAAACCCATTACCGCTACACTGTTATACGTTCACAATAAACCCATTACCGCTACATGTGTGCACCCATTACTGCTATACGTTCACAATAAACCCATTACCGCTACATGTGTGCACCCATTACTGTTATACGTTCACAATAAACCCATTACCGCTACATGTTGCACCGCTGCTACACGTGTGTGCAAACCCATTACATGTCTACCCATTTGCTACAGTGTACTACCATTACTGTTATACGTTCACAATAAACCCATTACCGCTACATGTACACCCATTACTGTACGTTCACAATAAACCCATTACCATTACTGTTATACGTTCACAATAAACCCATTACCGCTACATGTGTGCACCCATTACTGCTATACGTTCACAATAAACCCATTACCGCTACATGCTACCATTACTGCACCCATTACTGCTATACGTTCACAATAAACCCATTACCCATTACTTATACGTTCACAAACCCATTACCGCTACATGTGTGCACCCATTACTGTTATACGTTCACAATATAAACCCATTACCGCTACATGTGTGCACCCATTACACGTTCACAATAAACATTACCGCTATACGTTCACAATGCAAACTGTTATACGTTCACAATAAACCCATTACCGCTACATGTGTGCACCCATTACTGCTATACGTTCACAATAAACCCATTACCGCTACATGTGTGCACCCATTACTGCTATACGTTCACAATAAACCCATTACCGCTACATGTCTACAGCACACCCATTACTGTTCACAATAAACCCATTATACGTTGCACCCACAACGTTCACAATAAACCCATTACCGCTACATGTGTGCACCCATTACTGTTATACGTTCACAATAAACCCATTACCGCTACATGTGTGCACCCATTACTGCTATACGTTCACAATAAACCCATTACCGCACCCATTACTGTTATACGTTCACAATAAACCCATTACCGCTACACATGTGTGCACCCATTACTGCTATACGTTCACAATAAACCCATTACCGCTACATGTGTGCACCCATTACTGCTATACGTTCACAATAAACCCATTACCGCTACATGTGTGCACCCATTACTGTTATACGTTCACAATAAACCCATTTACCGCTACATGTGTGCACCCATTACTGCTATACGTTCACAATAAACCCATTACCGCTACATGTGTACCACTACCATTACTGTTATACGTTCACAATAAACCCATTACCGCTACACACACCCATTACTGTTATACGTTCACAATAAACCATTACCGCTACATGTGTTACCATTACTGTTATACGTTCACAATAAACCCATTACCGCTACATGTGTGCACCCATTACTGCTATACGTTCACAATAAACCCATTACCGCTACATGTGTGCATCCATTACTGTTATACGTTCACAATAAACCCATTACCGCTACATGTGTGCACCCATTACTGCTATACGTTCACAATAAACCCATTACCGCTACATGTGTGCACCCATTACTGCTATACGTTCACAATAAACCCATTACCGCTACATGTGTGCATCCATTACTGCTATACGTTCACAATAAACCCATTACCGCTACATGTGTGCACCCATTACTGCTATACGTTCACAATAAACCCATTACCGCTACATGTCTACAGCACACCCATTTCGGTTACAGACCTGTACATCGTTACCTTCACTGTTATACGTTCACAATAAACCCATTACCGCTACATGTGTGCACCCATTACTGCTATACGTTCACAATAAACCCATTACCGCTACATGTCTACAGCACACCCATTACTGTTATACGTTCACAATAAACCCATTACCGCTACATGTGTGCACCCATTACTGCTATACGTTCACAATAAACCCATTACCGCTACATGTGTGCACCCATTACTGTTATACGTTCACAATAAACCCATTACCGCTACATGTGTGCACCCATTACTGCTATACGTTCACAATAAACCCATTACCGCTACATGTGTGCACCCATTACTGCTATACGTTCACAATAAACCCATTACCGCTACATGTGTGCACCCATTACTGCTATACGTTCACAATAAACCCATTACCGCTACATGTGTGCACCCATTACTGCTATACGTTCACAATAAACCCATTACCGCTACATGTGTGCACCCATTACTGCTATACGTTCACAATAAACCCATTACCGCTACTACCCATTACTGTTATATACGTTCACAATAAACCCATTACCGCTACATGTGTGCCATTACTGCTATACGTTCACAATAAACCCATTACCGCTACATGTGTGCACCCATTACTGCTACCCGTTCACACCCATTTACACGTCTACACACCATTACCTGCTACCCATACCGCTACATGTGTGCACCCATTACTGTTATACGTTCACAATAAACCCATTACCGCTACATGTTACCGCATTACTGCTATACGTTCACAATAAACCCACCGCTACATGTGTGCATCCTTACTATACGTTCACAATAAACCCATTACCGCTACATGTGTGCACCCATTACTGCTATACGTTCACAATAAACCCATTACCGCTACATGTGTGCACCCATTACTGCTATACGTTCACAATAAACCCATTACCGCTACATGTGTGCACCCATTACTGCTATACGTTCACAATAAACCCATTACCGCTACATGTCTACAGCCCATTACTGTTATACGTTCACAATAAACCCATTACCGCTACATGTGTGCACCCATTACTGTTATACGTTCACAATAAACCCATTACCGCTACATGTCTACAGCACACCCATTACTGTTATACGTTCACAATAAACCCATTACCGCTACATGTGTGCACCCATTACTGTTATACGTTCACAATAAACCCATTACCGCTACATGTGTGCACCCATTACTGCTATACGTTCACAATAAACCCATTACCGCTACATGTGTGTGCACACCCATTACTGTTATACGTTCACAATAAACCCATTACCGTACACATGTGCACCCATTACTGCTACCCATTACTGCTATACGTTCACAATAAACCCATTACCGCTACATGTGTGCACCCATTACTGCTATACGTTCACAATAAACCCATTACCGCTACATGTGTGCACCCATTACTGTTATACGTTCACAATAAACCCATTACCTGATGAATAAAGGTG